>NW_010420046.1:0-9998 GCF_000710305.1 Buceros rhinoceros silvestris | reverse complement strand
ACCTCCCAAAAAGGGTGGGTGGGTTGGGGGGGGGGGGGGGGGGAAGAGGGTGTTGTGTGGTTTTTGTTTTTCTAAAAGGACAATTACACAACATGCTCTGCTCAAGAAAACCCAACCATTAATGAGTTTGGGTAGTTTTTTCACTAAAGGATGTCTCCCTTTTTGACTCGATGCTAAGAAGGACAGGAGAAAAGTGCAAAAGGGGTACTTCTCAAATCACATTTGTGAGCTTTTTCCGAGACAACTAGCAATTTTTCTTGACTCATGTATATATAATCTTTAAAAAAGCAAAAATTTTATTCACTTGATTATCTGGCTACCAGATCACCAGTTTCAAAAGCAGGGTGAGGAAAGGCAGCCCTGCACTGCACAAAATGGTCTTAGGTCCGACTTCCTGTTTAAGAAAATCCTGTTTCTAGCTCTTGAATCTGAAGATAGTCTTTAAACATCAGCTGAAGACAGAACTTTGCACTGCCACCTTTCCAGTGTTCCAAAACATTTACATAAACATTTAAGGTGCTAAACGCTCCTCCTCCCACTGAAAGAAAAATAATTTGAAAAGTGTATTTTTAAAAATGTTTTGCTTACACTTTTTTGCCACTTTCTATTCCTCAAAGCAGCATAAAAATTCACTTTTCTGCTCATACTGATTTTGCTAAAGAATCTGTTAAAGGTTACAGTGAACATAAAAGGTATTCGTCTCTACTTTGCCCCAGCAGTCTACTATACATTACATATCACTTCTCAACTGTAATCAAGGTTATGTCCCAACTACAATCAGCCCAAGGCTGTCAGCTGCTTAAGTTTTCCAAAGTCCTTTGTGCTTTGACCTACTCTATCTTTTCCATGTGGCTGAAGCACATACACACATGTGTATCAATCTGTATATATTCATGCATATGTAATAAACAACCTGAAAACTATTTCTGCTTTTTCTCTTCAAGTCCTTCAACACTCTACCCAATGTCTATGGAAACTATAGAGAATGAGGTTTTTGAGAGTAATCTTTTATCTTGCGTCATCTTCAGAGTCAGCAGCATAGTAAGAGTTTAGGAGACCACTGGAGCATCTAGGAGTTAAAACATGATGAGCTGAGAACACTGGCTACTTTTTCCATTCTATATAAAAGTTTTACCAAGCCAACAGAAGAAATTTTTTAGCAAAGCTGGAAACAAACTATCACTACAAAAAACACTCATTCTTTTTGTTCAACTTAGGTTCTCTTGAGTTTTGCAAATTAATGCTTTTCAGGCACAAAAAAAGAGGCTATTTCATACTGTTAATATTGCTTCTACTTGATAACAGCAGCAATGATCAGAATCCTAATGGCATACAGTCAGTCATTACCATGAGTATTACAACTATCATGTAATTTAATGGTGTCCAGTGGCAAAAATGGGGATGCAGTCAACATGCTCAAAGTGCCAGCAACTCACGTATACTAGCATTCCCAGTGTTTCAGCACTTGCTGGAGCAAAAGCAGTACAAACCCAGCCTTTATTTCAGGACATTTTCAAAATGACAGAAAGTCTTCAGAATACAGGGGACTAGAGTTTCCTAGAGGAGAGGTGAAGAGAAGGAGGGGATGTTATACCAGGCCAGGGACTTTAATTATTTCTCTCCACCTCAAGCAAAGTGTTATGAGAGAGAAGCCTACTTCTCACAGCTCAACTTAAAACCTGAAAGCTATAAATAACTTCTTTACTGCTGATAATCCCAAGAGAATCATCCCATCAGATTGTTCATACCACAAGACAACTCAGGATCAAAGGTTTCCTTTTGAGCAAGTAACAGTCATCAAGTCCTATATAATAGTACATTTATCAAAACCAGCAGTAGTAACTAAATTAAAACTGATAAGGTTATAAGCAGGCATGTGCACAGGAAAGGGGAGGGGTGGCTTATCCATCGACACATTTAAATGGGAGCTTCAGCAGTTACGAGTTAAAGACAGTACTACTAAAAATCTTTCAAATGTACAGAATTGGAAGGATTGCAGCTTTCAAACTCTTTAGTTCTTACTATCTTCCTGTACTATAAATAGAAGAGTATCACAGTTCCCTCTGTTAAACTATCCTTTTGTTTTGCTATCTTTTACAAGAGCTGCATTGTTAGGAAACTCGCACCAGTGCGGCCATACTGGGGCTAACTCCTACAGCAGTCATGCCATGCCGACAGGCGTACTTTGCAGCACACGGAGAAGCTCTAGATCTGGGAGCTACACCCCATAACACAGCTTTGCATAGATGTTTATAGCCAGATCGAGCTAAAACAGAGCCAGGAGGAGGGCCGGGAGAGAGGATGAAGAATGAAGCTTAAATCTCAATTTGCTTTTATTTTTCACTTCACTCTTGGCTCCGCTATACCCCAAAACTTTCCAAATGAATATTCCATAGTTATCACATTTTTAATCATTAATAACTGAGGCTTTTGTTTTATACAAAGACACTTTGACTTTCTACTGATGTGATTATATATACAGATAAGTCCAAGTTCTTAACGCTATTATTGTCAAAGAAAACACATACTGAGTTGTTAAGCAAATAATTCTAAACTATAATTGCAAACAACAACTTCCAACATAACCAGCTGCCAAGTTCAGCTTCATCAATATTTATAGCTTGACATCAGTCTGAATTGTACTTTTCAGCTATTTAGGCACCTAAGAAAGGAACGGGAAGCTAATTTTCAAAAATCTGTTCTATATTTAACAATGGTTTTTCAATGTTCTTTGAAGAAATAAGGCAATACATTCATTTTTAATGGCCAAATTCTTTTTTTCTTCCATTGAAAAAGAAAACAGTACCTATACAATCCTAGACTTCAACACCGCGTCTCCAATCAACATCCTCAGTTAGAAGTACATAATGTGGAACTACTTGCAAAAAGAGTTTTGGACCTGCTCAAGTATGTGTGAGGGCAGAAGCCTAAACTTTCAGTCTTTCACATTTGGCACAAAACAGTTCTTCGAAATTCACGTCTGATTTCCTCTGAAAGTGGCATTTAAAAGAGAGTAACCAATCTTCATTATTTTCACCAAAAATACACAAATCTGCCTTTAGGATACCTACTTGCAATGCATGACAACTGATTTTCACAGTCAAGCTCTCCCACTACATTCAAAAACCTAACTCTCTAAATCTGCTCCTAGGTTTGAATGCTTTTCAGTTTCATATGTTAGGTTCTGCTCATCCTTTACTCAATCGGAAACTGTAGTAATAAAATAAAAAATAAAAAATTCCCAGTTATTTTTCGAGTTAAAACTTTGTAAAACTGAAGTTACTTTTAGTTTCTTTACATACCCAGCTGAAGCAAGGGCAAGTTAAGCTAGCATACCATATCCACACACAAGGCAGTACCAGTTTATCTAGTTACCTAAACTTGTGAAAGTAACATTATCCAGTGTTGGATAAGTACAGGGTTAAAGATGGAGACAGAACAGACCAATTAGGTGTCTGTATTCTTGCCCGGAGGCCACCACTATGTTACGCTGTCAGGAGCGTTTTTGATTGCTTATTAGCCAATGTTAAAAGTATTTGATACAATGGGACTTCTACCTTTCTTCCCCTGGGATGCTTCTCAGCAAGCTAATTTACTTTTCAACCAACAGGAAGTCTTTCTCAATTTGAATCCATTTTCTGCAATACATAAATTGCCAAGGACAGGGAAAAGAAAGTTGGCTTTTGTATATGAAAGAACCAAAGGAATTATCTTCCAATAAAAGAGCAGATTACTGGCCAGCTTTGGTTGCTTCTTCGTGTACTTTAAAAATTTTAAAAGTCAAGCAAAGAAAGTTAGACAGCTAATCTACTGCAACCATGTAGTATAAAAGTGAGTGGAAAAGCCTAGCTGTGCAGTAAAAACACTTTTTCCTTTTCAAGCACCTTTCAGCAAAATGAGTGCCATCAGAAATGTAGGTAATGTTCACCTAGTCTTTCATTAAATATAATAGAAACTCTGAAAAGCAAAACCCAGCACATGTTCTTCATGCTGTCCCACCAGCCACAGAAAGTGGATGAGCAGATGCTGAAGCACCCAAACATTGAACTAAGCAAAAGGCACAGCTGTATATAAAAAAGAAAAAACAAAAAACCTCAATTTAGGCTTCAGTATCCCACTTTAGTATCCCCCTGTTTTTGAAGGGCTAGGAAATATATGAGCTGTGCCTGTATAAAACCACCACAAAAAAAAGACACTTAATACAAGGGGCAGGGGAAAACAAGTATAAAGACAGTATCCATCTTTAAAAACTTCCCAGTGTGAGAAAATTTTCAAAAATATTCAATATTGACATTTTTTTGCAACATTGATGAATGTCTGAATATTAATGAACAGTTCCAAACAAGCACTGTGGCTTGATTCTTTTTCATTCTTGTTCTCCTCATCAGAAAAAGTCTCATCTGCGTTTTTAACTGCAAGAATAGACATCTGGTACAATGCAATTAAACTCCTTCAAGGCAGAATCTCAGCCATTTGACAAACAGAAAAATTAGAATGCTAATATGAAACAAATTGTTCTCAGAACCCAAATACATTACAATGGCTGAAATAGTAAAACTTCCTATGCAGGGACACATATGTGCAAAAGTGCTCTTTTTTTAGCTTATTTCTTAGAAGGAATTTAAGCTGAAATTAAAAAACAAAACAAAATCCCCAAACCCTGAACATGAATTTCAGAATAAGCAGGTTCCAATCACAGAGTTATATTGCTACGTTTGCAGCAATATAAAAATATTGTTATAATCACACAATCACACCTGGGAAAATATCAATGCCTAAAAATCCTAGAGAGGGTCACAAAAGGTACTAAAAACCGTAACAGTAGCTGACAATGTTGTAAAGCAACTATTTCACGCAAAATGTACAATGGCCTTAAAGTCATTTTCAGCTGCTTCAGGTCAGCGGCAGATCGTAATTCATTTTGGACTGAGATATATTTTGGTTTCTGTAAGGAGCTGGGGTGAGGGGACACATTCCCTTCCACTATGAGACAAAATTTTTAAAATCAAAAATGTATATGAATGCTTCCTCTAAGTTAAATAAAGACAACATCCCTCAAGCTAGCTGCACCACCTAATATTATTAGCTTGCGGTTTCTTAAGTTACAGTGTGCAACCAACAAAAACCTAGGACATTTGAAATAGTGTTTCACTTATTAGTAAAGAAAGTGAATTTATAGGTGATTTAACCTTCTACAAAATTTAACTTCTAGAGAAAGTTTTAAATCACGAAGTTATGATATGCTGTATAAGTAGCAGATTCTACTGTTAGCTGTAGTGAGAAAGTAACATGTACTCTATGGTCTCTCTCCAGAAAGAGTCACCAGATTACTTTTAAAGATAAAAAAAAGTCCCAGGAGAAAAGTAAAAGGTTTTCAAATGTACAAACAAAGAGCTGGACAACCTGTGTCTCTTCAGCCACGCATAGCTCATAAGACATCCAAGTTTATAACAAGACCATGCTGACACAGGGTTGCTGGGTAATTTATATCTCTTGGCTGGAAGAAGCAGAAAGACAAGAGGGCCTACTCCTGTTAACATTGGTGGATTGCCGGAGGGTTGAACCACATTTAGTCCACAGTAGACTGGCAAGTCCCTGGAGAGTTACTTCTATCTTGTAGAGGTGAAACCCCTTCCTACCATGGGAGTGATACAGACATGAGATTTTTGCAGAAGTCACAGGGCCAGGAAAGTTGGCAATGACTACCTTAGAGAAGCCAGATGTTTTTCAATTCTGATCATGTGCAGACTTAATAGATCAGTCTTAAAACAAGAATGTCGGCATACAGCTTTTCAAACACTACGCTTCTTGATTTAAAATTATACTTTCAGTTTAACTGTGAAACTTTCTCACAAAGTCTATTTTTGCCACATAAAGAACACAGCAGAGAACTGCACAGCACTTTTGTAAGAAGAAAAAAAAGAGACTCAAGTAGGAAAAAAGACCTGCAACCCTAGGATACAAGATGATCAGAGGAACAGGAAGCAGCATTTTCAAAGAGCAAAATAGAGGCCAGAATGCGAAAAAATCTCTAAACTTAACAAAAGTTAACGGTACTCAAAAACAGCTATGATCTTTGTAGACCACTACCAATTCAAATGGCATAATACAGAACAGACGCCACTACCAAAACCAAAAAAAAAAAAAATACACTACTGAAAAATCTTTTGTCAGTTTTTCACTACAATCCTGTCAAGAGCTATGATGAAATGATAAAAATCAAATGCAAGCAAAAACATTAATGACTCTTACTTCACTATTCATTTGGATGGCTTAGAGGGCTTCCCCTCAACAAGACGGTATTATTTTATCACCTTTTGCCTAATCCTTTGTCAGGCTATCTAAAATTATCAACTCTTGGTTTTGCAACTTTGCTTCTTATCCCTTCATCCGCTAATTAGCTTTTCAGCCTTCATCAATCTTCTGCCTGACAGGGTCAAGACATATTGACTGCCAGTTTATACTTTACACATTTATTCTGATGAATGTCCTATAGCATGTTGCCTTACAGTACCTCCCATTTCTCCTGACAAGCAGTATGTTTCTCCACAGACATGAAAGTTAAACCAAGTAAGAGCTACTTTCATATCCATTTTATCCTTTTAAATAAATATTTTTAAATTCTCAAACAGTGGAAGTCTCAGATAGAACATGAATTTTCTTCCCAGATTTTTTGACAGAGGAACTATTGTGTTTTTTAATTCACAGACATTAAATCAGGAAATGCATGCAAGGTATCTGATTTCAGAACTACTAAAGCTGGCAAAGCCCAGAAATGCAATCCGTACTGACTAGCTGAAACTGGAAAAGGTCATCTCCATAGCTCGCTAAATGGTAAACACGGAGAACATCCAAACTCCAACCACAACCCATACACTGATGAAAACTTAAAAACCTCAGAACATTCCCCTACAACATGATGCAAACCATAATAAGAGCAAAACCACCTTCTCCCTTGTACTGCTATAAGGCAGCAAAGGAAAATGTTATTCCACATACTCACTGCCTACTGCTCTAAAGGGAGGGAAAAAAGAAAAACACAACACCAATTCTTCGCAGCAAAGCGTGCTTACTGCCCTGTAGAAAAAGAAAGTAGAAATGCAATGCAAAGAATGCATGAATGGTAAAGCAGGGAAATAAAAGTAGTATAAGGGTTTTACTATCCGTTGAAAGAGGCAGGGAACAGCAATCAGAATATCCTGATTACCCTAGTCACCTCACAAGCAGAAATACCAACAAGCAACCACTTGTCTGACAGTGACAGCTGCCTCAAGTACCAAAAAGTGCCCCTGTTTTTATTAGCAGATAGTAGCAGAAGGTTTAGTTTAGATTCACAAAAAAATTAGAACCAATTCTTCAGCCCCTATTTCACACACTGTTTGCTGAAAGAACAAGTGAACTTATCATATGTATTCTATCTGAAAAGGGAGAAAGACAGTAAATGTTAAGCTAAGGAAAACTATCAGCAAGAATACGTGTCTTATTCTACCACATCTGGACAAACAATTAGAAATATATACCACTGTTTCCTCAACACCTCTGTGCTATGTTCTTGCTACTGGAACTGAAGACTGACCTCAGCCTTCCCCAAGACAGTACAAGATTCCATAAGCAACATTTCTGAAATCGCAACAAATAGATCATTAAAAGCAATTCCAAAGATAATTCAGGCAAACACATTTTATAAGCACTGAGGCAGAAGAAAACTTGTAAGTTAAAAGAAAAACACTGGTATATACTTGCTAGTATCAAGCAACTTTCCCTCCCTTACCTATGTGCTAAATATGCTTAACTTATCATACAAAGACAAATAATGCCAGGTCTTCACAGTGACACGCTTACTGATCCAGAAGTTATACACAGAAAAATTGATCTAATAATAAAGAAGTGAATAGCTGTAAGGTACACTGTAAGTAGAAGTATTGTAGAATTTGTAACTCTTCAGTATAGACAGAATTTGTGAATCTAATAGCAGCAATTACTGAGGGAAACCACTGCAAAGAAACTGGAAAATGACTGTTTATCATTATTGACTATCATCACACAAACCAGACAATAAAAAGACATTCCAAGAAAAGAAACACAATAAAGGCAACAAGAGACTAGGACAAAAGACTTTGCATCCAAGCCTTCTGCAGAAAATGGAGAATAAAGTAATCGAGCCATTAAGTAGACTATTAATAAACTCATTCAAGTCAATAACTAAGCTCGTTAGACTTCTTGCTCTATGATCTCCAGTTCATACTGCTTAATTGTAAATCAAATCTATTCTGTGATTAGAAATACATCAGGTTTACTGAAGGAAAAACCCCAGGAAAAAACCCAACAGACCACTGAAAAAGCTAAGAGAACAAACCCCATTTGAACATGTTCTTAAATAACTTATTCTACAGCAGTCCTCTAATTCTTTCCATTGTTCTGGATGCAGCTATGCACCCCACTGTTCTAGATGTAGCTACCTCTACGTATGATCTATATTAGTTGTACAAACTAAATTTATTTCTAATTTCCTACTCCCTACAATAAGATGCAGATCTAAAATAAAACACACTATCTCAGAAGTATGCAAAATTCCCTCTTGAAGCTCTCATCTCTTCAAGTCATCCTCCAACATCAAGTTTTAATGATTAAACTCATCACAAAGCAAAACCGTAACACGCATTCTACCTAACTGTTTTATTGGACTATTCAGTTTCAAAACTCTGGCAGATAAAGCTTTTTTGGATTCACAGTTTCAAGGTTTTTATTTCCAAACATTTGAGCTTATTATGTGAAGAAAAGCTTAGATTTCCAGCTAAATTTCCAGCTGTATAGAAACAGTAGTAATACCCCAATTCATAAGACAGCTTCATCAGGAGGCACTGACTGGTTTATAATTAATTTTTTTCCCCAGTACTTCCACATTACAGGACTGAGACGACTCCCTTTACTAACCATCCCGATAACAATTTTATGAGAAAACAGAAACCAAGACCAAGTTCACAAGAGAAGTATGCACATTAGATTTTAACCAATTAGCACTGAAACTTCTGAGCCAATTCTATGCATAAGTATATTTTTACATAAAATTGCATGTAAATGTTTCGTGGATATACAATATAGCTAACCAAGAAGAAAGTAAAAGGTGTAACGATAACCTCACCTAGTTTTTACAAATTAAGATGTGCCTGAGCCTCGTTGCCTGTAAAACCTCGCAGAAGAAAAGCTAATACACACTTACTACTACTCTGGGCTCCATTCCCCCTTCCCCAGCCTCAACTTTTTGCAAGGCAATTTCCTCAAGGCAGTATTGACTAGTTTTATCCGCAACTTACTTAGGTGAAAAGTCACCCTTACAAACCACTCCCTGAAGTGTACCTACATGGAAGCCCCTGCACCAACCATGGGTAATGTAGAAAAATTTGACCTTATCTTTAAATTCAGGACCTCAGGTAATACAGCAGAAGAGAGCATTTACGTCACTTCTCAACAACGTCGGTGTTCCAAGGAATCGGTACCATTACAGCGTCACCATATGAGAGGAGGGAGTTGTTGAGCAACTTCAGCGTAGACAAACCAACTACAATGCTGCTTGAATTTGTGCACCTATTTAACCGTGCAGCAAAACTAAGCTATTACATCTACAAAATTTGTAGTGGACTAAAATCCAGTTCATCCAGATAGCTGGAAAATACTAAGTACATCAGAAATGGAGCTATACAAGCCCCAAAGATCTATTACTTCTCGGGAAGATTCACAGTTTTTGTAGAGGATGAAAATGTGACACTGAAGCCTAACAAGTCACAATAAAAAAAACAGTAATTAGGGATTATTAAAATATATATATATAAAAATTTAAAACTAACTTTATGGAGAGATAGCTTAAATATTTTTAAGGTTAGTGAAATGTTAAACATAAAAAAAGGAAGTACCATTTACAGTAGTAAGCGTGTCTACTTGAGCTTGGAAAACTTTGTGAAACGTGGTTTTATTCAACAAGCCTCAGCTCTATCCAGTAG
>NW_010420045.1:31828-32234 GCF_000710305.1 Buceros rhinoceros silvestris | reverse complement strand
GCATTGCCGTAATTAATTCTCAGTAGACAGGAGTTAGGCACATCTTTTCTCTAGTGAACATTTTAATAGGCAGTATTAGGAATCGATTCAGATTAAATCATGTTGATAAAGTTGCTTGATTTAACAATTAACAGAGATAATTGCCTCACCACAGAGATTTCATAATTGCAATAATCACTAAGCTTCCATTTAGATAGTGCAGCTGAAACATGGCACATAATGGAAAAAAAAAATAGATTTATGCACCAGCTTAGATATGGACCATCAGCTTGACTACAGCCACGCTTAAATCTTCATCATGTCGAACGTGTCTCTTGGTCTAATGCTCAAAATCTCATATCTACATAAAAATCTCATATCTATCTCATATCTATAGAAAAAACTGTACCGGTGTGAAAAATTCAGC
>NW_010420045.1:17603-31716 GCF_000710305.1 Buceros rhinoceros silvestris | reverse complement strand
GCAGGAAATTAATTTCCTTTGAGATTTCTGGTACTGCCTGTATCCAGAAAAGCCATAAGAATTTTTTTTTCACATGGTAGTACCATTTTTGACCATGGAGAGACACAGGCTGACTCCAGCATACAGAATCTGTGAGGCAAGGGAAGTTATTGAGAACAAGAGCAGTGGCAAGTTTCTCGTAGTTTGGAGGAAGGAGGAGAGCTGCTGTGGTTATGCTTAGGCTGCCAGGGTTCCCTTCCCTGCTCACGTGTGACCTTGCAGTATGGCATCATCCACACTTTGGCTCGCTATTGATCTATGAAAACAAGATCCTACTTCCAGGGGTAGAAAAAGCCCACCAACATGAGGCAGCATCATGGTGCTATGGGGAGGGAGGCATGTGCTCTCATGCAGCTGGGGTCAATATCATTTCACATAAAAAGACCAGTGGTCTACAGAGAATTGAGAAATTTAAGCAAGAAAAATCCCCCCATGGCTACTAAAGCCTCCCGATGGCTTCTCAGGGCCGTCTCTGCAGCCATACATCACAGAGCTGGAGAATGGGAGAGCATCTGGGCAGTTCGTGCTTGCCTTGTTCCCAAAGTCTTCTCCAGGCATCTGCTACAGGCTATTGCCAGAGAGAGGATATGGCTTGAGCTGAACCTTCATTCTGACCTGGAGTGGCTGTTCTTAAGCTCAAAGATGAGGATAATTCTTGCACTGCATCTAAAAATAAATGACTCATGTACTGCAAAAAAATGATAAAAAAAACCCCTGAAATGAGAAATTACTACTTGGACAAAAATGAACTTGAACATTGTGACATAACTTATTCAGACTGGGCTTATTTCAAGGGTAAGGCAGGATGGGGTCCGATCTTTCATTCCTTCCTTCTCTCCTTCTCTATTTCCTCCTCTCCCTCATGCCACCCCAAGCCCACCTTTATATCAGTGGCTGTGGATGGTGAAACTTAATGGGAGGAGGTGACGTTGCTATGACCCCATCTCTCCTTGGGCTCTCCCCACTCATTTCTTCACTAAGACGGCGCATGATCCTGTTTTAAGACACATCATTAGCCCCAAGGAACTGTTCTCACAGCCCATCACAAGCTTGCAAGCCTAATTCCGGCATCGCCCAGTGCTTTGTCCATCTCTAACCGTGCGTTTCTTCTGGGCTGCACCCCGCAGCTCACAGACCTGTGGTTAACCAGAGCTCCCCTCCCAGCAGCCCTCGGTGCTCAGCTGTCAGTGGAGCTGTAGGAACGGCTGCTCGGGCAGATTAGACACGCCGGGCAGGAAGGAGAGGAGGGGAAAAGCAATCACATTTTGTCTTTATACGGTAGTTGAGATTTTGCATTCTCACCTTGACTGAACCTGCATTGGAAGCACTTTCTGTCTCACCAGGTCAGAGATCTTTGGCTCTCTGCAGGCTAGAAAAAATACAGCAGTGTTGGACAGAACTTTCCACATTCACAGCTCAAGCGTCACGGTTCATACACATTTCCACTCTGTCCTCTCACTAGCTACAAGTTTAAGAAAAGAGGTAGTAAGTTACATGCATTAAAATAAAGATAGGCCCTAAAATTTAAAGCCTTGGAAAAATACTTCCCCACAGATCACCAGTTCTACCCCATTTAGAATGGTGGAAGTAACTGAGTGTCTTCTGAAGTGGCACTTCCAGCCACAGAGGAAGATCTGTCCACCAGTGTGTGAATGCCAGATTTACACCCCTGCAGCTGATGGTCTGGAATCTGAGCAAACATTTGCAATAAAGGAATTATACAACGAGTGCTTAATTTGCATCAGCGTGGCCACACAGAGCTGATCCTGGTGACTGGGCGTACAGCGGAAGGCTGCGGAATGTTACAGACTTCAGAGTCTGTTGGCTGGTGCACCCGTTGGGAGGAGCTGGAGACTGTTCAAAGAGCCTCAGAGCTACCTGAACCTGCACAAAATAACAGAAGGAGAGATCCAGGATTTCTAATTGTGGATATTCAGTGAATTTACTTTAAGAGCAGGATGAAATACTGTGGTTTATCAGTTCTACCAGGATCTCCTTCCTGCCGTGCACAGGGGAAGACAAGGATTGTGCGGGACGGGTTTTATCTGTACACCGGAGCACTCGTTTTCTGTGGGATTTAACAATATCTCGCTCTTTGTGATGATGGTATATGTTAACCTTCATGTCACTATCAAAGTTAACATCAATAAAGATCTTTCCACAAATTATTACCATCAATAAAGATGCTTTCCACAGCTGATTACATGCTTCAGGGAGAGAATATTTCCATCTAAAATGACAGAACAAAGTGGATTCCCCAGGGGACAGAGGAGTTTTCTTGTATTATCATTACTTCAGTTTAAAAAGAAATCCATTAAGATATGTGTCAAACAATTGCTTTGGGACAATGGGTTTGGCCATTCCCCAGCCCAAATTCATTCATCCATTCGGGGCTTCTGACACGCTGAGAGTAGCTCCAGGTCATACAGCACCATCATTCCCTTTTCTAGCAAAGTATTTAAAGATGTGTTTTGGTGTTTTGATGAATGCAGCCGGTTTCAGCATGTCCTCAAGCGGTTTTCTGAGCCAAACCTTCAAGGCTGCAATCTACAGGCTTGGCCTTTTCCACTCGTGACTGGTCCCAGTGACTTCAAAGGATTGTGAGTGGAGAGCTGGGCCCTATGACAGCAACTCTGATAAGACAATTATTCCCTTCTATTTCAAGTCCCTCCTGATATTCTCTGATCTTACGTAAGTTTGATCCTAGGATGAGGGTAACAAGGGAACATCTTTGTCCACATTTAAAGAGGGAAACATCTTCTGGAATTGCTGGCGCCTTCTCTGGCTGAGTTTAGCAGCCAGTAGGGCTGGCAAACTACCAACCTCAGTATCAGGTGTCAGTCAGAGGGTTTATTCTTAGCAGAAACAATTGTTTGGCAAGTGTAAACAATACAAAACAAACCCCAGTAAAACCAGCTTTTGTAACCCGCGGTGAAAAAGATCGTAAACTACCTTTTATGCAGATTGGCTGCTTCCCTGACCATTCTCCGTCATCTTGGCAGGTCCTCTGTTCATTCCCACTAAGAACATACGAGTTGTTACAAAAGAAAGCAATGACTGTGCCAATTTTTGCATAGCGTCCATTCAAGAGCCCAGTGTCTTCTACTACTCTTCTGTAGCCATTGAGTGGGCCACCAGGATCTGAGCAGTTTTTTTCATCTAGAACTAATGATAGGGGAAAAAAATCGTAACCATTTCATCAGGTTCATGGCATATAGTCACCCATCAGATTGCTCGGCATTTCATTCAGATGTTACTGCACAATCTACACGTTATTAAAGATGCCTTTTCAAGACCCACCTGGGATCTCTGTCTTCCAAAAGATCAAATATTAAAGAAATTATAATAAACAGACATCTGTTTATAATACACATTTTGGGCTTCACTGAAAGCATAACATCCTCAAATCATTAAAAAGACCTTAAAACAGAGCTGACAACCCTGAAAAAGAACCTTGACTTTACATGATGTTAATGTCCCATTGACAGTAGCAGGGCTGCTTCGAGAGCGTAGAAGATCCACTTAAACTACTGGCAGGAAACAGGCCCTGGGTGTTCTTATCTCTTCTCTGTATTGTCAACACTTTGCTGGACTTGGATAATAAAACTAGACTACTTAATATTATTGCTAATGTTTGGTTGCATTCTGGTTTTTGAGCACTAAGAAAGGATCTCAATAACCCAGGGAAATAGGGGGTTGAAAGAGAACATATATACCTACGTATTTACTGATACTAAAAGTTTCATTTGGAAAGCTTAGTCATGCTGGGTTCTGCCTGTAAAACCTCTTTTACTTCCTCCTTCCCGAAATTTTCCCCTTCTTTTTATTTGTCGTTGTGTTTTTTCTCTCTATAAACTTAATTTGTTGGCCTAAATCTGGGTGACAGTACTCCTCGTGTGACGCTGATAAATGCTTCTCCCTGTATTTTTCACTCCTCTGCTCTTTCTATTTAGCAGCTGAAAAGGCACTTTTTATTTTTTTCCCTTTGGATTTCACCTCTGTTTTCTTGTCAGGCTGACAGTAACAGGCAATTCTGCTTAATTCCTCTGCCTGATGTCTCCTTGCGTGATAACCAGTGAACATCTACTTTAGACAGCGAGTGTTGGTGCTGCTGTGCTTATGGAGGACTGACAGGACCGAGACGTGTCAATTGACCAGGAATGACCTCGTCACATCGTCGCTTCAGTCCCGGCTGACTGCTGAGCTTCGCTTCACAAAAGCACGAACATATAACGAAGAACTCAAACACCTCTTATAATCTGGCTCCGTTTTAATTCTCCACAGCCCACAGGCTCTCAGTTGCGAACCCCAAGTGCCTGACGACTTGACGGCAGCTAAAGACTGCAGGGAACCACCCGCAGCACAATGCTTCAGCTGCGAGTTGCTTTCTGCACTGGTATCTAGCCTACAGGCACCATCTGAGGAGCAGAGTGCCTGTTTCCAGAGGTGCCCAAGCTCGGCCAGTAAGTCAGGCTGCCTCTTATTTCATCCTGTGCCTCAAATAGAAGAATGCCTAGTGCTTGCTCTTTCAGATAATCAGCCGTTTCACAACACTCCCCCCTCCAATTTACATTGTTTGCCACTTGAAGTGCTTTTTCAATTTATACAAATTACTCTGGAATATGGAGATTTAATTGTGCAATACAAAACAACTAAAGCAAAATTAACAGTCTCTTTGGGAGAGAAGAAGGGGCTCGGAATGTCACAGCAGACTCAGTGTGCGTGGCAGGCGTGCCAGCTTGCGCAGCCAGCATGAATGGAAGTTTCTCCTTTGTCAGTTTTCCTCTGGGATGGGAATTCTGTTGAAATAAGAGTCTACTCTCCATGCAGCAAGCCCCTCATCACCTCCACAGAGCACACCAGACTTCTGCAGAGACGGTGTCAGAGGTACTTCGTGATGGAAGTAGCTATTCATTCTGCACAGTGTCCCCTACTTGGTTTTGGTCCAGATATTTTCAGTCTGTGTGTGAGAAGGATCTATGCCTAAAGTCTTTGAGGAACTTATTTTTCAGTCATTCAGTGTTTCAGTCGGACATTTACATAAGCAAGCCTTGCAGGCTTGGGCTCCAGCAGAGCACGGTAAGAATCCCTACTGCTTCTCAAAGACAGGAAGACAAAAGAACATCATGTTAAGCCAGGGATCTACCAAAGTTCAATGAGATTCGGATATTCTAGTTTCATGTGAACACATTGGCTGAAACATTTGATAAGAATCAAAACTTAAAGTGACCTTACCACATTCTGGATGATGTGCAGACCAAATCCCATCAAGCTGACAGTAGGCAACACGGCTGCCTTTTAAGCTGTAACCTGCGTTGCACTTGAAGTAAACCTGGGCCCCGTATTTAAAGTCATCTCCTTCCACAATACCATGAGCGGGAGCACCTGGAGTCCTACACATCACCACTGACAGTTCAGATATTTCAAAAAAATCCACTTTATTACAAAAACAGGACGTGTTAGGATGATTCTTTATTTAGAACATTGAAAAACCAATTAAAATGGGCAGAGGAGTAAAAATTACAATGATTTTCATAAAACCGTTTAGTGTCAGCTCTACACATGCTTACTTACACGCCGCTTTTCAAAACATATCTAGAGCTACTCGGTCAACGGGATTGCTCAGAGTGTGAAGTGACCATGTGTGTGTACATATCATTAGGGCTCGTTTGCTCAAAATATTAGTACTTGAAGCACTTTCCCCTTTAACAGGAGCTTTGAATGAACTACCATGCTTGGTCAGGAAAATATTTAGATCTTTAAAACCCTTCTATTGAACTTCCTTCAAATTCTTCTTTCCATTTCTATATAGTTTTTCCGCTAACCTCAGTGAAACATTAAAGTATCATCATTTATATAGCTCAAACATTATCATAATGACATTAAAAAGGAACCTTGGTATTTGCCAAACTGTGATATTTACCCTTTCCTCAGGGTTTGCTCTGTCAGCAAAACACGTTCAGACATGGTCTATTTAACTACTGCAAGTCGTAAATATTCAATCAAGCATTGTAAGCAAGATTTCTCTGAGAACATCAAAACAAACCAGCCATGCTAAATCAGAACAAAGGCCCATCCAGCACAGCAACCTGTCTTCAGTGGTGGCAAACAGCAGACTAGATGGAAGGAATATAAAAACAGAGCGAGCGTATCGAATACTGGCAGCATTCAGCAATGGGGAGGTCAAGGACTACCCGAACTACAATGGCATCTTCAGTATAACATACCCTGGTGGGGTTTTTTTAGTGTTAAATTATCTGAGTACTTTCTAAACTCAACTACATCCTTGATGTCCACAACATGCCGTGGCAATGAGTTCTACAGACCGAGCGTTGTATGAAAAACACACTGCCACCTTTAGTTTGGTTTCTCACCAGTAATTTCATTGGGTGCTCTGCTTTCTCCATTAGGAGAGACAGAGAACATCCCTGCCCCATTCACCTGCTTCAAGCCACTTTTTAAGACCAATCTGTTGTGTGTAGAAATCCTGTGTGTGTATTTCCGTATGAATAAAGGACAACAATGAAGGAAACAGCGGGTTTAGTGCTCTCATGGTTACCCACCTCTCTGCGTGTCTCTGGCTTTGCCTGGCCGTTTGCTGTGGGAAACTACATGGGAAGGGATTCAGTGCAAGATTTCGATAAGCATCTGGGTTTGGTACCTGGGAGCTGTGGTACTCCGCTAAAGACAGACAGAAAATGCTAAAGAGATTGAGATAAGCCCTACTTTATGCCTTTAGAACTTGACTTTTCCTAGCTACTTGCTCGCTAGCCTATGGCCAAATTTTTATCCCTACACTTCCAGAGGAAAAAAATTTTCCAAGGCCTCAGCCCAGTAAACCTTGTGCAGAACACACATGAATGCATCTATTATATGGACTGTGGGCCATCCAGTTTGCCACAAAAGGAAGAGCTCCTTGAGTAGCAGTCCTAAAGCAGTAAGCACAAGTCTTGGAAAGAACTGTCTGACATTTAAGCATCAGCAAAGGGCCCAGACTCAGTGGGCAGCATAGATTTTCTAGGTGGTTTAAATTCTCAGAACACTCGTCTTCCCAGTCATGGTCTTTGCATTCCCAGTCGCTTCCTCCATCTCTCTCTCTGAACAGCTATTCATTTCACTACATTTCTATTTCTCTCTTTCGATGTAAAGTCACACTCAAAACCAGGACCATCCTGGAAAAAATGTCACCAAGCTGCACTTATTTTTTTTCCCCACAAACTCTAAGTCTTTGTTCTTGTTCGGTCTCCTAAGTGAGTAAGAGATTTCATTTCTAGTCCTTTTGATGTGCTCTGCTTCCCAGATTTTCTTTAGATTCTCTGTGCCGGTATGACCCAGCTGGAACATCTCTGGTTCTATTTATGATTTAATTCGGTGTCTCATACACAGATTCATTTAGGACTGGAACTATGGCCTAGAGTAGAGGATATGGTGGCAGAAGGTCATGAGATCTAATCACAGCTATAAAACTGTGGCCATGGGTAAGTCGCTTCATCTGCTGTACCTAACAAAAGAGAGCACCGCTTTCCTCACAGGGATGTTAGAAGCATTAGCTCATACCCACTTGTGTCACAAGAGTAACCATTGGGCTTCTCTGATGGCAAAACAGCTAGGTGTTATTAATAGGCTGTCCCTTTTGTTACCCATGCCTTTATCTACTGGTCGTCTGTTCTCTTCTAACACGGTGTCTTCCCTCACGGTCTGTCCTGTTCTTTAAATGTTGCCTTTGGAGGCACAGCCACTCATTCTATCTTTTCTTTCTGGATCATTTTGTAGGCCCGCTCTTTCTCTCTGCAAATTAAATGTGTTTTTGAATTTTGGGATGTTCCCTGCATCTCAGTACCACAGCTGAGCTGAACTGTTTCCAGCTAGAGTTATCTCCCCTGAAAGTCACGTACAGTCACTCTAGTACCTGTCTCTACTGCTTTGGTTTGAGCTCTCAGCTTTCTTCCCTCTTCAGCTCCACTTGCCTTTTATCCCTTTCACCTAACCTGTTTCAGGCAGCTCTTCTGTACCTTTTCACTTTACTTGCGAGCACTTCAGCCAGTGGAGTTTTGAACAGTTATTGTGAAGGGATTCCCAGCCCCTGCATGCTCCAGCCAATTCTCATCTTTTTGTAGACAGCTTCCAATCAAGAGTGTGAATTTGACTGGTTCTTACATCTTTCAGAGTGTGCAGTATATTCTGGTGAGTTTTAGGGCAGCCTCCTTTGTTCGAGATATTTTATTGAAGCCTTTCAACATTCTTGCCTGGTGTAAGACTATACCCAATTCTCCAACTGACGTTTCTCAGAAGTCAAAACGAAAGAAGGACATTTTGTACACGTCAGTCATACCTGCTCTGCCCTTCCCCTCCGCATACACACACTAGCTGTAAAATCCAGCCACCTGAACTGACCCAAAGCTCTTCCGTTTCTAAGTTCTTTAAGATGATACGATTTCAGATTCCCTTGCCACAGGTAGGATGGCCTGACCCTGTCATCTACTGAGCATTTCTGAGTATCAGTTCTCCTCCGTCTCTACATGGTCCAGCTTTCACCATCACGCAGGTTGGATCCCTCTCACAGCCTTCACCACCCCACAGCCTCACCACAGCAGCAGAGATGGGTCTGTCGGCTGTTTGGGAAGCAGGTGGTGGCTTGCTGGGCTCGAGCCATTCCTAGGTCACTAGTTCGACAGCTCTGCTCCACGTGAAAGAAGTGACCCATGCTGCCCTGTGAGTCTGCCTTCCTTCCTTGGCCAGGTGTTGTTTGTGCTGCGCCTGGCTGTAGCATTACTTGTCCGTAGCGAAGTGAGAGAGGAAGGAGTAGAACAATCTGTCTTGGCAACCCACGGGAGAACTTTCTCATGGATTCAGCCGGGGTTAAAGAAGGAACTGGCACCCATCTCATCCGACTTAAAAGCCTTATCAACATCTCCCTAGCATCAGCACAACAGCCTTGGAAGAGCAGTCCCTGCCCAGCTTTTCACAAGATTCACACCTTGCTTTTCAAAAGCAGAGGAAGAAAAAAAGACAAGGTAGAGAGCTTCTGACAGAGTGATCTATGAAACGTACCATGGAGCCAGCAACGCTCACCCCAAACTGTAAGGGTGGAGCCTACCCTGCCAAAAAGGAAATAAAAGCACCAGGATTTCAGGTTGCAGTGCTCAGTCTCTGCACCTATCTTCCACTAACAGAAGACCAAAGCCTCCAGGAACCCAGGAAATGGACTAGGTGGCTGTAAAATGCTTCTCGGAGATGGTAATGCACAGTCAGATATGAAAGATATTCATTCAAGGTCTCTCAAAAAAAAAAAAAAAAAAAGTCTGAGCAACCCAGAGACTCCATGAAGGTCAGGACGATCCCTTTCTTTATGCCATGGGGTCATCACATTATAAATGTTCTGGGGAATTGATATCTAGAAAACAATAGGAAAACTGGAGAGATTCCAGGGAAAGGTGAAACTGGTGTTAGGGAATTGGCAGAGATGCTCCATTGGGACAGCCCAGTTGTTAGAGCCTAAAATCCAGAGCTGCCTCGAGCGCCTGTGTAACAAAGTCACAGACTCCCAACAAAACTTATTACCCTTCTCGCCTCTTACTTCGGTGTCTTGGAAGAAAGAAAACAATATTTCTGTCCCATATGAAACATTAAAATGGCTCCACATTTCACAGACAACTTTCCGCAATCTGAGAAAAACTAGACTAGAGGAGCAGAAAGTTCCTGCATTTTTAACTGAAGTGTTCCATTATTAATAATAACAGTGCAAATTCCGCTCCCTTTTAAATTATATGGAAGAGACAGAATGATCTGCCATTTAGAGAGAGTTTTCATGCCCATTTTATCACCAGAGAGATAAATTAGATGCTCTCTCGAGCTACACTGTTCTCTCTTCAATGTCCTTCAAATCCTGCCTGACGGAATTATCATTTGCTTTTGTCCCAAGGTCCCTTCATTAAGCGGACACCATCTTTTCCTGCTGCTTTCCTCTCACCCATTTCCTTCTTAAATAATATATACCCCCCTCACACATATCATACGTTATCTCTAAATTCTGCACAACCTTTCAATAATGTATTGCACGCCTGAAATAAACCTCATTTCTCATTGCTGGTACTAATAAAAGGTTTACATTCTCTTTTTGTCCCTCGGCCCCTGAAATATTAGGGGCGAGAGCTTTGGAGTTTTGTCTTAATTCACTTACAGGATTTTTTAATACTGCTACTGCGAAAGAAATGGATCATGTTGCATATTCCCAAGCCAGAGTTTGGCTTCCAGGCTGCCCCGTGCTAATGTTTATAGCACATTTGGACTATCGAGTAGCAGCTCCGGGGAACATTCTTCTACGTACTTGTAATATTGCTTTCGCGTAACGTGTGCTGGCACGCTCAGTGGAGGCCAGGCACTAGAAAATGGCCTCGGAAACTGCACTTGGAAACAAGGAGGGGAGCAGAGAGGCTTCTGCTGTTGTGGATCCTAGTGAATATGTTTTCTGCGGCGAAAGCGTGAGCTGTGGATTTGCTCTGGGGACGCGGGTGCCACCACGTAGCCAAACCAGCCTAATGACGGTCAGAGAAAGCCTGAGAGAGCCTGGAAGTGAAGAAATTTAAATAACTATCCTCAGAAAGAGGACGTTTTGTCAGGAGGAAGCCTAAATGCCATTCTTTTCTTCAGTGAATGCTGTCATGACCCAGCATGCTGCTAGAAGCCACAGCAGCCCTGAGCCAGCAAAATGCTGTGCAGGGAACCTCAGCAGCAGAAACTGAGATCCTGAGCTTTGGGGTTCCTGGCTCCACGGCAGTGGCTGGAGCCAGAGAACCTGGAAGACTCAGAAATCCCAGCTCCAAGATGCTGTTGCTGGAGGGAGCATAACACGCAGTATGTGGAAGAGATAATTTTTTTTTTCTCTCTCTCTGATTAAGAAAAATAACAAAAAAATAAATTCAGCAGAAAATATCCATTTCTTTGAAAATTTACCACTATGAAACCATTCCAACAGCAAACTGCCAGCCAGCTCTACTTACATGCACTTCATGTAGCTCTCTGATATTTGCAGTCTTGCCCATGGCCAAGGCTGCTCAGGTCAATAGTGGTAAACCCCATTGGGTTTGACTTTTGCCCTCCAAGTCTCTGATTTGATGCAATTCTTTTTCTTGGTTTAACTTTTGTTTCAAGGGCAAGTCTGATGATGTGACCACCTGAGCATCATCCTATAACTGTTCTTAAAGCTTATAATGTCTGTATTTCCAAAGGTTTTTATAAAATCAGTGCCTGTCTGCATTTTCCTGCTGGAGCAGCTGCAGCACAGAGATATCGAGTGATTTACCTGAAAGGAAACTGTGTGTGAGTGGCAGAGCTAGGAACAGCTCTGTCACCTCCCGATATTCTTAGTACATTTACATTTAACTTGACCCAGCTTTGTGCAGAAGTCAAGCATTAAATAATTACACCATTACGTAATGCACACGCTATTCTCAGCAGCAGCGTTTTGTACCGAGGAGATGGAGCCATATGGGAGCAGATAGTTTGGTGCGCCTGAACGCGAAGCACAGGAGTTGGGGAGAGAACCAGCCGCCAACAGCTCAGCAGTTCCCAAGATGCCCTTTGTAAAGCCCTGCGAGCAGCTAGCCTTTGTGAATTCAGAGCTACGGAATTTATGGGCTTCACTCAGAGCTTATTTCCTAATCTTGGCCCATGAGCTCTGTAAATCTCTGACACCATTTATCCCTACAGTTGTCCCTTCTCTCCCCGGCGTGCACCCACAAGGTGAGGACGCCCCAGGTTCTCCCAGGGTTCCCTGGCAGAAAGAAGTGGCATGGGGGAGGACTCAGATGGTTCTCCTGAGACATCATCCCTCTGCGGCTTGGCATAGCAGCCCAGAGACAGTGCATGCCTAACACTTAAGCCCACGGAGACTAACTTTAGCCTAAAGCATAAGGATGTTGGCTGTCAAAATGGTTTTGGAATGGTTGTGTCCTCAAGAAGGGAATGAGGTGAGGGATTTCTGGAGGCCGTGGCTCAAAGTGCTCAGAACTGCTTGTTTCATGCCTTCTCACAAGCAGTGAGCTTTCAATGAGTTTTGGTGATGGATCTGATGAAATAGGCCACCAGCATCATGAGGCACCGGGTCATCCTGCCACCCCGACCAGCATGGCTCTGCCTCTCCTCTGCACGGGGCTGTCAGACTGTCATGGGCCAGGTCACACAAACCATGAGGCAGGAGCCCTGACTCCACAGTTATGCTTTAGGAGTCCCAGTGTTCTTGTTTGGCTCCTGACTGTCTTTGAGGTTCTCAGCATGCTGCGGGATCATGGGCACATCATAAGCCTGCTTATAGCAACATAGGATTCATGGGGGAAATGCCTTCCGGGGGTGGTGTGTGTTTACACAGTCCATGTCTGAGGAGGCTGGTGATGTTGCCCCTCAGAACTTTTCCTTTTTGGAGCTGGCAGGCTCTGTGGTTTAGGTAAAAAAAGAGTGTGGTTGCAACTTTTACAACTGGAAGTTAAAAGGGGGTGAACAAGGGGAGCCAAGAGTGCTAAGGTTTGGGTTGAAATGTATTCTTTTTAAAGCAAGACTCTCAGAGCAGCACTCCTCTGCGTGGTCATGCCTGTCACCACAGACTTGGCAAGGAGTGCGTGAGGCTTTAGGCGAGGGTCTCAGAGCTACCTCCAACCTCTACCGTACCTCAGGCACTTTAGCCAGCACGGCTAAGACACAACAGCCAGCTCCACAGAGATGCCCATGTCACGGTGATTTCAGTAGCTAAGAGGTGCCTCAATAGGTGCCTAAGTGTCACTTAGGTCGTTCAGTACCAAAGTTCCGGAGGGGTAACAATGGTTATTACCCAAAAGTGTGCCGCTGCATTGCAGTAGCTTCCATTCAGGTTGCTAGCAAGGGAGGATTTTGGATAAACTACCTCTGCCCTCACTCACGTGTGTTTCAAAAGGGAGGAAGTTCTCCTTCATGCCTCTTGTGATGCCTCCGGACACGTTCACGCAGCTCCAGCCACAGCTCATGCAGAAATGCTGCGACAGACAACGCTCCACAAGGATTTTTAGGGTTAATTTAGCCCCCAGGAAGGAGTTCTGGAAGTTCCAATCTCCTCTCGTTGCATTTTGCCAGCCCTCACATTAATCCTGGAAATGCCAAAGGAAATCGTAACGAGAGCAGCTGATCAGCCAACCCCAAGTACCAGAGAGCGCAGATTTCCAGTCCCACTCTCCGGGCCTCTTCGCTTTTGCAGTGGTTCCACCAGCTAGGAATAATTACACAAAACTATGATGTAATCCCTACTGAAATCCAAATCTTTTCATTCCCTTCCAGCCAATTGGAGCTCACCCCTGATGTTTTCCAGCTCTCTGCCTCTGTGAATGAGACCGTATCCATGTGAAAATATGCTTGGATCACCCACTGTGGTTTATTCATCCGGAGGCAATTTGGAGGCTGTTGCTTACAATTAGCCACTTGATCTTTATCAGCATTGTTCTTAGCCCTTAGGAAGCTGTGTCTCTGGATACAACCTTTCCGGTACTTGGATGGCCTATTTAATTATACAACTGGACCTGTTTGTGCACGGGGTACTGGAGTGAGTGAAATCCTAACGATCCTCAACACTCACTTTCTCTGTCAGCGGCAAGAACTAATATTGAGACTAAGTTGCCCAATGCGTCCCTTGGAAAACATCACGCTCACGGGAGATCACTGTCTGCTCAGGGGGTAGATTGTAGGGCAGCAGAGAAGCTGATACGCTCGTTATTAGACCAAATTACAAACGAGAGTAAATCCTCTTGAGCTGTTTCATTTGGGAGACATCAGCTCTCCAGCTGAACAGGGACTTTCCAGCTAAACAGGGACAATGCTGAGTGAGAAAGACACTCTAAAGAAAGGTGTGTTGCTTTGAAATGGTGTTTGTGAATGTGCATTAACTGTAACAGGAAAACACCATTTAATGATACAGATTCACCCCAGCGCAGCTGACAGAAGAGTCTATTCAGCCTTTTGCAGTGATCTGAGCTGGGCTGCAGGCGGAAAGGAAGGTCTGGCATTGCCTGTTTAAGAAAAAGAGATGGAAATCACCAAGTGTCGAGATGAGAGT
>NW_010420045.1:12727-17484 GCF_000710305.1 Buceros rhinoceros silvestris | reverse complement strand
GAAAATGAAGGCAACTAAAAAGAAGGAGGGTACTAAGGAAGGAGCAGGGCACTTTGGTTGGCTGTGAAATGCAGTTCCTGCGCTCTTGAAGAATCCAAAGAGGAGTATGGGAGCCATAAGAAAGGGAAGTGTGAAACTGCCTGGTGGTTTGTGTCATCACTTGTACCACCCGGGGCCATTCCGCCTTGGCAGCGCATTCTATCAGCTGCAGACAGTGCAAGGCAGCGAAATCACGCCCAGGAGCGCGACAAAGGGAAGCGAGGACGGCAGCTTCCTCAGAGATGTGCCAGTGTCAAATCCTCCAGGAGGAACCAAGACTTTGAATGAACTTTGGGGTGGGTGGGGGGGAGAAGAATGAAACCGTCAGCGTTTGAGTGCGCTGGTTATGGCAGCGAGCTTTGGAAGTGGTTTCACGGTTACCCTAAAGCACCGCGAGAACGTGCAGTCTGTACACTTGCACCCCAGACGCTGTGAACGGTGTATCAGTAGCCTTCTGAGAGGACACGGAGTGGTTAGAGGCAGAGACCCCAGATCTCCTCCAGGAAAGGAGAAGTATCTTTGTCCCATCCAGCATGGCAAGAACACCTGGAATGAGCATGATTCAACCTATCCTCCTGCAACACTGATTCATCCTTCCACTAAGTTGCACTAGGGAGAATCCTGAGGAGGGTTTTATCCCTGAGGCAGGAGGAAAAAACTCAGGCTGGTTATGGGGTGGGGCATGTGGAGATTCCCTGTGAATCCATTTGATGTGGTTTAGAAATACACCTCTTTGCCTGTGGCAGGGCTCCTGAGGAGGGTTTTATCCCTGAGGCAGGAGGAAAAAACTCAGGCTGGTTATGGGGTGGGGCATGTGGAGATTCCCTGTGAATCCATTTGATGTGGTTTAGAAATGTGGCAGGTCTGTCCTTGGATGGATTACATGAACAAGAGGTGCAGGAAGGAGCGGTCCTAGGGACCAGTTTTCTGCAGGCTGATGCACAAGCAGCAGTTGTTTAGTGGTTGCTTCAGATGTTTGTAGCAATCTCCCACTTCCTTTTTCTCTTAGATGTTTCTGGCCTCCTACAGGTCATCTTGGCTGTTTGTGTAACAGGAGCTGAACAGCTTTAGTTTATCACTCAGTGATTTAAAGACAACCCAAAATTGATGTTAGCCTGCCCTAAAGCACCAGACATAAGGTTTGGTGGTTTGGCAGTTGCTGTGTGAATAGTTCCAGTATCCTCCTAAGGGAGAAATCTCCAATAACCAAGGGAGAAACCTCCAGGAAACACACTGAAGTGAAAACTGGGAGCAGAAATCTCTCTACCTCCATCTCAAGCCAAGCCCTTCAAATTCACCCAGCAGGCACTAAACCGTACAGGTATCGCCTCATAAACACGAGATTCTCCTGGAAAGGCAGGTACTGTGGGGCAGCAAGGGTAACATCCTAGCAAACGTCCAGCCATCATCTCAATGTGCTTCTGAGCAGCTCAGCAGAACGCAAGAGCACATTATCCCAGCGGAGCTGAACTCTGAGGGTGACTTATTAAAAGTCACCTCTCTGAGGGCTGCAGATTATTTTACCTGGCTTTGCAGAGACATGGGGGGCAATGAAGCTTCGTGTACGACTGCACTGGCCATGTCTCCACTGCAGGATCATTTCACCCTGTCTGAACTAACTGCCCTTCTGAACAGCCTTGCCCATGTGCTTCAGTGGCAGCAGGACTTGAGTTATTTCCCGGCCTATACACACAAGCCTATGGGAGGACAGTAGAAATGTGATGGAGAAAGAGTGGCATTGCTCATCTCTTTGACATAGCCACCAAAGAAGCCACCTTGACGCAAGTGGGCAAGAACTCTACCCCCTTAAAGAAGCTGTAAAAAGCTATTTTCCACTGGAGAAAAAAAGCAAAACCCAACAAACAGCCAAAAAAAGAAAAAAAAACCACAAAACAAAACCATTGGCAGGTCTAGGAGTATTAGAGTCATATTTGTTTTTGGAACACTTTCCCTAACTGGAATAGGGCTGATTTCCAGGCTGGAGTGGCACAAAAGGGCTCGGGGGCATTTGGTCGTACCTGAAGTTCTCCAGTGTAATCACGCAGCGCAGGCACAGTCTAACACACATGGGATGCAAACAGCACGACATACAGCAGGGATTATCGAGAGACTCCTTGAACCCTATTGATGAGAATCTGACAAAATTTGAAAGAACTCCAAGCGTTCCCTTAGAAGACTCTGCATGACATGTCCATGGTTAGGTAAGAAAACAAGGTTGAATGTCCAGAACCTTCCCCACTGCCTTATCCCAGCCTCTACTGGGATTAAAACTCTGTCTAGCCTATGCCAAGCACTGAGGGCTGGGCTCATTTCTCCCATAGCAGAACAAGGCAGGGGGTGGGGGAGTGTTAATGCTTTCTCCCTATCCTGAAGATCAGTCAGTCAGTCCGTTAAGGGTGAGGGCATCCCCAAGAACCAGCCCAAAACACAGTTGTACGGGGCTAAGAAGGATGGAAGGGGATTATATCAGCAGTGGGGAAGGGCCTGAAGGCTGTATTCCTGTTGGAACTGAGCAAGGCCAGCCCTAGCAACATCAAAGGCTACAGCAAAGAGTTCGTTTATTCAGCTTAGTCACTTGGATTAGCCCCTTCATTAGGATGCAGAACAAACCGCTGCTTCTTGGCAGACAGGAGCGAGGAAGAGAATAAAAATGGAAATCGGATCTGAGCCCTGAATTCCCCATTCAGCACAAGTTCCTCTTATTTGCGTAGGAGCTCTGGTTCGCCTGGCTTTGTTTGAAATAAAGGTAACAGGAAATTTCAGGGCAGGAGGAGGTTAAGGTCTCTTGCTCTGGGGCCAGCAAGCCCCGGGAGGACTCTTGTGTCAGAACACCCCGTCCTCGGAGTGGGAGGACAAGCAGAGGGGGAGCGCATTTGCCATGGGGTACCAGCAGCACCGTTTCTCTACAGCCGCACCTTCAGCAGGCAAAGTCAACAGCGACTCTCCATCACGCTCAAGCAGCTATAACAACAAATTCAGTTTAAGATCAGAAAGAAGCCCAAGTATTTAAAATAGGAGTTAGTTTTCTCTACTTCGTGTATCATCATAACAAAGCTCATGTGCAAGAAGGGATTTGTTTCTGATCTCTAGGACTTGTCTTTATTCTGTTTCAGGGCAGAAGAAAAGGAAAGATCTATCTCTCTTGGTTAGTATTTGTTTTACCATTTCATATTGATTTTTTTGTTTTTAACAGTCTCTGGAGTCAAATCAGACATACCTAGATAAAATATTTCTTGCCCTGAAACAGAACCGATTGAAATATTAACAGCTCTTAGAAAGATACACACCTGCATTTCACTTCATGCCGTTGAAGTCTTTAAATCACTGTTTTAGCCCTTCAAATTGTAAACAAAAGGCCAATTGCCTGGCTGCCAGAGTAGAAGAGAAAAGAGACTGCTAGTTCTAAGCAACCTGTGCCTCTAATTATTTTATCAATATTGCAAATTGTAACTGACAGAGTAATTAGGGTTGAGTATTACTTCAGGAAAGCAGCTTGACCAGTGTTGATCACATTCTTAAATAGAAGGAATTTAGTTTAATAGCAGAAAAAATAGGTTCCTTGTGGTTTATCGCATTAAGGCGATTGCAATAATTCCAGCAGTGATTCTGCATCTTTAAAACTAAACTTGGTCACAGACAAACAGACACGGCTGCACTGGGACAGTGAGGCACTTAGACCTGACCCTGCCAGGGAATGTCCAGTGCTGAATATGTTTAATTTGGCCTTAACTTACTCCGCAGTGAGATAATCCCCCAGTCTCCCTTTCTCTGAGGCATGTCCCATCCGTTTCTGTAAGACCCTCGTACCTCTCTGGGTACCTTCTGTTGCACCCCCTCAAACCTTCTACATAGATGTAACATCAACAGTCTCTAATTTTCTGCTTTCTTATTTTTCACCAACCTAAATCCCACAACTTTAATGGGATCACACTTGACTTGCTCCAAGAAAACCAGACTGAAAAAATCCGCCTCATAGTGCCCAGACTCATACTTGATATTCCAAAAGTGACCATTTTGTGCTTGTTTTCTGACGAAATAAATTTCTTTTCCTTGGCTCCACCTCACAAGACAGCATCGTTGATGCAAGACCCAACAGAAAGACAGATTCTGAGCATGACACCATCTCCCTTCAACATCTGAACGGTTCAGGAAACCACATGACTAATTTTTCAGGAATTATAGCCACAGATAGTTTTTCCAGTTCTTCCTTTCACTCTTGAAAACCAAATCAAACCTTAATTTTCCGCCTTTTTTCCCCCCATACCCTGGAAAATAGTTAGGACATGTTTTGGCAAAACTGAAGGAAATATCTTCAGAAAAAAAAAATCTTTGAAGCCAGAGGGAACAGAGGTTTGCCATGATGTTTTCTCACTATGAGGTTTGCTGTTCACATACAAGGAAAAAAAAGTGAACCTTTATCTATGTTATAGGAGGCAGGATATAGGTGGTGGGAAAAATATTTCCTAACATAAGTGAAAGGCAAGTGTATGGCAGCGAGCGTCATATGGTGACAGTATTTTATCCACCTGAACTGTTCTTTCACAAATAGAGCCCATGTAGAGCCTGCCAAATGCTGGAAACTGAATTAATTTGAAATTTAGGTTGGTTCTGAAGCAGGCAGGAATCTTTTCTTTTTGTTAACTCCCTCCTAAAGACAGGAACGGAACTAATCTCCCTAGGCAGTTGCAAAGAGCTCGGGACTTTCCAGTCCCTAAATG
>NW_010420045.1:0-12623 GCF_000710305.1 Buceros rhinoceros silvestris | reverse complement strand
TGAACAAGTCCTCACAGGAAAGAGGCTGTTAGCAGGAGAGCCAGACACATCAGCGCTGAGGTCAGGAACCCGCAATTTGCAGCAACCCCTTTTCCTACAGAAAACACACCAGGAATCCGGGCAATCCAGCAGAGCGCGGCTTCGCTGCTCGGAACCAAAACTCGTTCAGGCTCCTGGAAAATGTAAAACTACCTTTCCTCTGGTCTGCTGCGGGGAAAGCCAAGTCTTAGGGGCTATTTCTGGATCTGTAGAAATCGGACTGTCTTTTATCTCACCATGATCCATGCAAGGAGGTATCATGTCACTGTGATTTAACTTTCCTGATGAAGTAAAAGCAATTCTGGGAGAGAAATCCACTCCTGACAATGGCCCGTGTGGGAAAAGAGGTTTGAAGTAGTGAGGTTTGGTGTATACTGGGTGCTCTGATGTGGAACTGGAAACTCTGGGAGCAGGAAGAGCATTGTGCACCTCATGGCCACAGTAATGCCCCAGCAGGGCACCCTCAGCCACGCTTTCTGCCTTGGGCCAAACGTGGTCCCAAGTGGGTTTCACTGGTATCCCTGAATCCTCCATGCTCAGCTGGAGCTCTAGCTCCGTGGCTTTAAACACTGCACAACGCTCCTTCCAGCTAGCAGAGATGACACAGCCTTTAGCACAGCATATATTGCACGATTCTTACTCCTTGCTCTTCCAAGTCCTGTTAGATGTAGACACTTGCTCAAGCATGAAGAGGTCAATCACCAGAACAGACAATCGATTAGAACTCATTTGAACCCAGTTATTCTACAATTCCCTTGGCAGGACAAAACCAGGTGTATGACTATACACAGAGTGAGGGCCCCCGACAGAGATACGGACAGCATCACCCTTTCTGATTTGTTTTGATCCCCGTGGTGCCAGGACTCTGCCGTTCAGGTGGCTGTGAGGGAAGACAAACTGCCCAGAGCACCAAGCGCGGGGCTCAGCTGGAGTGTGTGTGTGTGTGTGTGTGTGTGTGTGTGTGTGTGTGTGTGTGTGTGTGTTCAGAAGAGAACAGCTGATCCATGCAGCGGGACGCAGCGCGCAGGTCTAACTCTGCCTGATAAGGCTAGTCCAGTACAAGGTTTCACGAGTGCTTCTCCCAGCTCCAATTCTGTTCTATCTTTTTCACACCTAGGTGTAAAGCTCCAGGACTATTTAGTGGAAATCTTTGTAAACTGACTGACCTACCTATGTATCACTGACACTCCTGACAAGTCATGGCCTGCACCAGTGACAGCCCGGGCGGCTGGTCATACACACAGTGCCTGTACTCACAGTTTTCACAGCGACTCCCGGTGTAGCCAGCCAGACAGGCACATTTGTAGGTACCGCTTTTGTCTAGAATGCACGTTCCATCATGAAGACACGGAGAGGAAGAACAAGCTGTGAAAGAAAAGCAAGAACATTCATGGTCTCTCACAAGATGGGGGTCCTGTCTATTTTTCCTCGTAATGGTTGTGTTGTAGATGTGTAATACATGTCAAAAAGCTCTGTTGTTCTTTCTCACACACTGGAGAGGGGATCTTACAGGCACAGGCAGCTCTCTCCCCAGCATTCATCACTTACTGTTACCATTTCCTTTAACTATCATCAAGTGGTGAGAAAGGTTTGGGCAAGAAAAATAATTTACAGTAAGCTCCAACAGTGTTCAGAGCTTAGCCTAAATTACAGAAGTTTAATACTGCCCTACATTTCTCCTGCCATTCATCCCGGAGTTTAGGGATGAGTTATGTGATCCATTGTTCTGGTGGGTTTTCTGGGTCTCGGATCTTGTCATCCCAGACTTTGGGACTTGCTTTGCCCCTGAGGAGCATGTCTTTGGTGCTGGGAAAGCTCTGAATGGTCACGATGACCCTAAGTCTGCTCAGGCAGCTGTTGCACACCACAAATCTATCAATGATACACATCAAACTGCACATATCAGAATGTGTAATTGTGCCATTTAACATCAGCAAATTCCACTGTGCAATAACACAAACACTTTGTTTTTTGTGTGCCTGCTCTAAGGGGAGATGAGTGACTAGAGCAAAATTTTCTCGAAAAGACATAGAAATCATTTCCATTTCAATTGCTTTCCAACCCGAGAGTGGGTTTTAGCAAACAGAAAGTAGAGCCAACATCTCAAAACTTAGATCCAGTTTAAGATTCAAGCATCTCCAACACCTGAGACGTTCAGGATCTGATCCTGCTTCACATCCGTGTTAACAAAAACAAGACTAGGCAGCAAAGTTCACATCTGGATCCACACCAGCACTAAACTTTGCAATCATAATTGCTAGAAAGGGTTGAATTCTAATTCGTTTACAGATCATCTTTGTCCTTCCATGCTAAATACATTGATGACTTCGGTTATAACAGCGATATGAATCTTCATACCAGCCACTGAGCATTGCAACCCCAATCAACCTGCCCTGGGGGACCCATGGTGAGGTTGTGGACTGTCACATTTAGAGCATTCTCTCTGCTGCAGCAGTTTTCCTTGCAGAGACTTCCCTTGAAGCACAATCTCTGAGTGTCTTACATCCAGATGGCAAGGGACGGGAAATAGATAGATGCCACGTATGGATTTCTCTGGAGGTTTCGTGTGGTGATGTAACAGCAATCATACTGGCTGGGCAAGGAATATCTTCCAGGTCTCGCTGAAGATCTGGCTCTGACTAAGGTCAGTGATTCATTCGTTAAAAGGAATAAATACGTGGCAATTTTATCCAACTCATGTAAAATATCACTGAGGAAAGGCGAGAGAAGCAGAAGAGCTTTGTCCTTGCTCCAGCTTTGTCTCCTGATTTGTAAAAGGAAGCATGTCAAGCAAAGTCCTAGATACTGTCCGTGAAAACACCTGACACTCCAGAGCACTAAATATTTTTCTTTTTAAAGGAGTTTTGATTTCCTGGCTTCAGTCAAACACGATGGGACAGTACTACAAAAGGTTAAAGCCCCCACGTTGTGTCAAAGATCACTAGCTTGGGGGTACGGAGAGCAGAGCATTGAAATTCAATATCAGGCTTTCATCTAACCAGATCCAGCATATGGCTAATACCCAAGAGACCCTCATGCCTCCCCATCTGCCCCCCATCCTTCCCATCTGAGGGCTGTTGAGTGAATTCTAGTCACTCAGACCAACTACTGGTCCCCATCTGACACTTGGCATGGGATGGGACCTACAGCTGCTTCCAGACCAGGCAGCGCAGCAGGTTGTGGGGTTTCGTCCTTTGATAACCACGCTTTGATAACTACAGGTGCAGTGACCTTTCCTAAAGGGGACCTTAGTAAGCTTTGTTGCTTATTTGGTGTCAGTCAAAACCTTTTGGCAGTTGAACCTGTGACCTCTGTGCAGCCAGCGCCACCACTGCAGCAAGCTCCGATTTTTAAGCTTAGAGGAAGGGAAGAAATTCAGTTCTGACAGCATAAAACACTCCTTCAGTCCTCTCCACGACACCACTAAGGTGCTGGGGACATCAGATCACCTCCATGGCCTGCCCCACATCCTGCAGGCACAAGTGCTGCTGCTGTCACCTGCGGTACATGGAATTGCTCTGTGCAATCTGGTGTGGGGACCTCGGCTTTTCCACAGCGCTGTGCACAGAGGGGAATTTCAGCAGAAATGCTTCAGTTTGCCATGTGCTGCCAGAGCTTTCGATTCTGCGCTGCCTCCGCTTTCAGTTCTACCCTGGGTGCTTCTCCTAAACCATCCTGCTGGCCAGGTTAATGCTTCCCATAAACAGACACTGGGAGTGTTTTAAAAGCCTTTCACTGCAGCTACACATTAGGCCAGAACAGCCTCCTGACAAAGCGCACAATAAAACCTCCTCACAAACTCAGAGAAGCCCTTTGCGACGTGCTCTGCATGGATTACCACACTTGCAGCCACGCAGCCTCAATTACCGCTAAAAACGGGGCAGAAATAAAGCGCTCAACAGCATTTGAACAGCAAGTGTTCCCTGCTGGGCAGAGAAAACAGAATCAGCTCAGCCCACACCATATGGAAATTGTTAGTTCTCCGAGTGTAGGCAGCCCTTATGCAACACCGCCTGCCCCACGCTCACTGGTTCTCTCTCACCTCTCCTGCGCACTCTGATCAGGCTTCTGGCCCGGGAGTACCACGGATAGATGTGACCAAAATTCCCTACGCAGCTAAACAAGGAAGAACCAGGAAGAGCGCAGAGGCCGCTTCAAATGCAACGGCAAAATGAGGAGCCAGCTACACTTTGGATGTTATGTTGGAGCCAGAAACGATGGAAAGGAGTGCGGGGGACTGAGCACTGAGCACTAACAAAAACACAGGAATTCTGGAGCCCTGCTTCTGTCATTCATAACACCGAGTTCACCACAGAATGGGAAATGCCTCTTTTTTTTCTTAAAGAAAATAATCTGTCCTTTGTATGCACTTTTGGTTTTAAGCCCTAATGATATGATACATGAGCCAACACAAGAGTCATGTCAGGGCATTTTCACTGAGCTAATTTTATGAGGCTTTGCACCAGGTTTTTGCTAACTGAGACAGCGGCTCTGCTCCTGCACACAGCACTGAGCAATTCTGCAACTGCAGACACACATGTCCCTCCCTCTGCTTCCTCCTGCGCTCTTAGTTCTCTGATTCAAGCAGAAAAGTCTCACCAAACAGCAGCTCCTCTGAGCTGGCTGATGTGCTTGTTCCTCACCCAGGTAGAAGGAACTCAGTCTTTGTTAGAAAAGCCCCACGTCCACAGGCCATCTGATGGCTTTTCAACCCTCCCCGCGCTGACTTTGTGTAAGTTGCTGTTGGCAACACAGTGTGAAAGTTTTTAATGAAGCAAAACAGGGAGAGAGATTAGTGAAATCGAATTAATGAGCGGCATGTTCCACTTTTGGATTATCTTACCTGTAATTTCTTCAAAGACAGCATGAAACCCATCAAAGTTCTTGGATCCATCGGACTGGAAGAGGACATGGAGGGAAGAGCCAGTGCTTCGGATGGGAGGCGGCCTCTCGTTTCCACAGAATCTCTTAATTATTCGGCTGTCCAAGTTGTCCCCATCACGGACCTCCACATAGTCATACTGGCACATGTAGTCAAACTCCAGGCTCAGCATGGAAAATCTTGAGGAACGAGGACACACAGTCAGACTGCTCTCCTGTGCACCCCGACTCTGATTTACTGGGATGTTTAGTTACGTTAGTGCATCCCCTCCCCATCAATCAACAAGTCCCTGAACACATGAGGTCCCTCTCACTTCATCCCGATTTTTTGCATTGTTTTCTTCACTAAAGGGTTGTTTCCTCACCAAAGGTGTTGTCAGACCCTGGCCCAGGCTGCCCAGGGCAGTGGTGGAGTCCCCATCCCTGGAGGGGTTTCCCAGCCATGTGGAGGTGGTGTTGAGGGACAGGGGGCAGGGGGGACCTGGAGGTGCTGGGGGAACGGTTAGAGTCGATGATCTTTTCTAACCAAAGCAATTCTGTGACTCTGATCCTCAGAAGCCAGCCCAACTCTACACAGTTGCTCCATGAGAAGTGGCAGAACAGTGAAGCCTAAACTGAAGTCACACAGTCTGTTCAGATGCAAGAGGTCCCCAATCACATTATGATGCTAGAACTCTCATCTAGGGTCAGACACTGCAGGGAGCACATTTCTATCACGGCTGTTTGCCAGAAATTGTTCTATTTACCCTAAAGAAAGTTCTAAGTACTGAAAGCAGCAGTACCAAAGACCAAGGCTCACAAGCTATTTGCATTGTGATCCTCAGAAGTCAGCAATCGGGGGTAGAAGGAGAGCGTGGGGATGAAACAGGCAGAGAAACGAAGTCCGAAACACTGCAGCATGGTTTGCATTAGAAAGCGAACGGGAAGTAAATCCCCAACGTCTGGCACTTGTCCTTCTCTTGGGGGCAGGAATAATGGAAATATTTAAAGACTTTTCCCAGAAAGTCTGTGTCCGCGAGCTTTGACCCAGCCGCTGCCCGAGGCTCTTGTTCGTCAACAGCAATGTCACCTGCTGCTGTTTGAGCTCAGCGGGGCCCAGAGCCAAAGCACCTCGCCAGAACCTGAATGGGAAACAGGGCAGCAAACACCAAGAGCCGCTGGAGAGCGAGCCCTGGGCAGGGGCGCTGGGCCCAGCCGGGGTACGGCGGGTAAGAACGAGGAGGTCTGGACTACTAACTGTTCAGTGGAATATTTTATAAATGAAACTTGTGGTGTACTTGATCTTCCTGAGAGCTCCTAACGCCGCAGATGTGTGTTTAGGAGACGTCTAAACCTCCCACACTAGTGTGGGACTAGTGATTGGCAAAAATGGCATTTTCACCCCAAAGAGGTGAGACAGGTTTTGGATCTGCTGCTGGATCTCCCTGTGTGAAGAGGCAGGAGGGTACGGGAGCCAATTTCCTGCTCTTCTGCTCCTGGGACTCAGGCCCCCGGGTTACAGAGGTCCCCATGTTACATGAAATGACCCTTCTTTGACAACTCATGAGCTGACTCAAGGGGCCTCTTCCCTCAGCCACCTTTGTCAGGTCGTGTGGCTGGTTTTAGAGCAGCAGGAGTACACTACAGAGGGACAAGAATGAGCAGCTGTGGGGAGCTACACCAGCGGAGCAGAGCTCCTCACTTTTTAAATCATCCGATGGAATGTGGAATCAGAAAAAAATTACATCTGCTTTAAATATGCATTAGAGAGAGATTAATTCAACCTAGCTTTGCATAAAATGCATGAGCTGAATCTCGTTCTGTCAAGTTTGCCAGAGACATCCTCACAGGCATCAGGTCATACGCAACATCTTCCAAACATTCTTTCGCTGGTGGATCACACCCCAGGGATCTACCCTTGTGGAAGTTGCAGAGCAATAGAGATTAACCCATTCATCCTTGACACACTTATGAGGCTACAGCTTATCCTGACTGAATCCTAAAAGTATTAACCTGTCCCCTGGACTGGTGCATTTCTGATTAAAATTAAGTATGTGTGTGAGGACAGAAGGAAAATTCCTGGGCTGCCCACCATGGAATGGGAGCAGAATTATTTCTAGATGTAAAGGCACACTCTGTCTAGCAGTGTGTTGCTGAACAAAGAATATCAAGATACTCACACAGAGGGGAGGTGCAGAATGAAGGAGCCTTCACAGAGCACGGGTTTTAATCATTTGCTTTCTCTGCTTGAAAAAATGGCAAAAACAGAGTGGAAAATGTGATGAACCTCAGCTCCCTCGCTGGTGAAACTGCAACTGTATCATAATTCTCTGGGATATTATGAAACTAATGGTAATTTAGTGCTACAGGTCATCAGATACAGAACGGAATGCAAAGGATTGTCTTGATTTCAGCAGTGTCTGCAGCACGAATACATTCACCAACCCTCCGAGGAAAGCTTCTAGCCAAAGGAAAATATTTAAAACTGCAGCTCTGCTCAGGCATTAACGAAAATGGTTGAAAGTTGTGAGCTACTGCTACTGTGGTATGACACCCCCAGCTGCTCCCTTGCGGACCAGCCTGTCCCATCCCTGCCCTCGTGAGCCATCAGGGCAGCAGCTAACAGAGAGGACGGAGGAAGGAGCTCTTTTGTTAGCAGTTGTGCTGGTTCAGCACTACGGCTCTAAGCAGAGTTGTGCCTGCAGAGGGGATCAGAGGCAAATGCGGTAAAGGCAACGACTCGGCATGGATGGCAGACCCCGCAGGAAAACGCGGGTGGCCTGCTCAGTCGTACCTGCCCTTCTGTGTAGGAATGGCCTATAGGAGAAGCTTTAGGCAAAATGTACCAGTTTTCCACAGTATTTAACTGGTGAAGTACCTCAATGGCCAGCTCTGAGGTGGTCCACCCTGGAAACCTCAGCTGGTTCAGAACATGCTCCAGGGTTACCTTATGGGAGGTAGATACAGGTATTCACGTCATGTGTTTGCCTTGGGGACTTCCTCCTGTCTCGGGGCTTGCAGGGTGGCAGCATTAAGTGGGGACCTCCAGGCCAGTTCCTGATCTTTCCCTAGAAGTGCCGTGTCTTCTGCTGGGATCTTTAGGCACCCAGACATCACGCTCAGTTCAGGCTGGGCTCAGGGCTTTAGGCTTCTCTGCTGCTGTCCAGCTCAGATAAATGTAGCTGCTGACAACAGAAGGCTGGAGGAGCTCAGGCTTCCCCCTTGGAGACTTCCACAGTTGGAATGTAACGTTATGTCACACCAAGGAGATGCCTTGCGTTGTTTGTTTGACTGTGGGAAGGATGGGCAAGGGGAAAAAGAGAAAGGTGCTCTCTGCAGGATGCGCCTCATGGTAAAGTGTTGCATCCTCTGGTAACAGCGAAGGTAAACACAGATCTGTGCGGCCACTGCATGTACTGCTGATCCATCTAGTGTCCCTTGTTACTAGAGCCTTGTACCTTGTGCCTGGTGCTACCTGTCTGTCAACTCTTCAACGCTGACTGTCTGTCAACTCTTCAACATTAGGCACGTTCCCAAGTGACGGGCCTGCACAGGATCCATTTCCACACCCAAAGCCAAAAAAGTGAGGACTGAGGGACACCTGTAGCTCCTGAAGCACTTTTTAAGCCTTTCAGTTGACAAGGCCTTGTTCAGAAAAGTAAAAGATTCCAGGTTAGCATCTCCCTGAGCTTGTCCATAGGAATGGCGAGAAGAGTAACTGAGGCTGGTAGAGGACAGGGCTGGGAAAGATGAGCAAAGGAAAAGTAAGAGAGGGAAAATACAGGCTAACTGCAAGGTAGGTCCCATGGGCAACTCTCGCGTGGCATGAGACACCAGATCAAAACATTCCTAAAGCTTTTCTTCAAAGAATGTCTTGGTCAGCCTGGTACACTTTCCAGAAAATACTGGGTGCTTTGGTGTCAAGGTCTGGAAGAGATCTCTAAGACGTACTTTGTGCCCAATATCTGAGAAACTCTCTGTAGCATCCAGCCGCCCTAAACGGGAATCGAAGGCACAGCACTGATGATTCATGCACTGGCTGCCCGTCACAGGTGAGTCCAGGGGAAAGAGCTGAGGTTCCAAATGCCAAGAGGTGGCAGCCCCTTCACCTCCCAGCCGTTGACCCGCACTGACTCTTGGTTATCCACATGCCCCAGCGTCGGCCTGAAACCAGTGCTGGCTAAAAGCCAGTAGGACCTACCTTAACTCAATGTTAAGTCCAGATTGAACATGAACGGTCCATTCGCATCGTGCATTCAGTGGGTAACCCTCCAGCAAAATCTGACCTCTGGCAGCGCGAAGAACGTGCCCGCACCCTGGGAAGCAAAAGGAGGAAAAAACCACAATGGCTGTAAAGAGTTATGACTCTAACAGAGTATTGTCTAGGTTAAGAGCACCCCTAGAAAAGTTTTGGTTGATTTCTTCTCACTGGTTTGCCACACAGTCCCAGGAAACCATCTCTTACTGCTTTTGTGGTAAGACACTGCAGCTCAGAACAGTTTTGATGGATGTCATCTTGACCTATGCCACCACTGAAGCTGAGAAAGCTGGTGGGCAAGCGCCCAAGGTACAATGAACACTTGAATTAGTTCAAGTGAGGGAAACAATGAGAGGAGGAGCTGTTCCACCCAACATCATAGTTTCAAGTCCTTCACAAAGGAGCCTCTGGGAGGAAAAACAGCTGAGCCATTCCTAGAACAGACATCTGCTTGCCCTCAGGATTTGCTACGTCATCCTTACGTGTTAATGCCACCACGCCAGTGAAGATACATAATCACCACAGCTCCTCCACCAATGACCCAATGTGACACATGTATAATATACATCCCTCATCTCTTCTCTCCAGTTCATTCCTGTCCTTCCTCTCCTCCTGCCCCACTCCCAGCTTTTCTCCTTACTATCGCTCAGCACCGACAGAGTTAGATGAACCACTCCAGTCGTTTGTGCCCAGACGGAGAAACTGAGGACAACGACCTGAACAAGCAGCAGACATGGTCACGCATGGAGGAAGCGCTATCTTTTCATGGCTGTCCCGCAGTTATCCAGAGGTAGTTGTCCCAATTCCCCATCTTGGATGCTGAACATTTTTAGTCCAGGGAGTCTTCTCACCTTCGGTAACCTCTCCCTTTCCCCCAGCTATAAAATATGGCTAATGGTGTTTTCCTCTGTGGAAGGAGGAAGGTTGTTTGGTGATTTTTGTAGAGCCTTCAGTGACCTGTACACACAAGTGCTAGCAAAACGCACAGCTCAATCACGGCGCACCAAGCCGAGCTAATTCCTCAGTTTCTACTTTCCTGACTACATCTTTCCGAACGGAGTCTTGCACAGGGCCGTGTTCCCTGGTCAGTCTTCCCTTGCTTTGCTGGGGGATGAGGCTGCATGGTAAGCCAGAAATTGCAGTTGAGCCTATAAGCAGGGGGCTCTGATAGGCTGCTCGCCACAGATAATGTGGGTAAGTGAGAAGACAAACAACCCAAAAGGCCTCCACAGCAACCCTCTCGCTTCTTTTTACCTCCTTAGCCAAACAGAAAGCCCTGCTCCTTCTGTTTCCAAAGAGAAGCCCTAAACTCGTAACCAGTACCACAGGATGAACATTTCCTGCCGAAATGGTGGGTTTTAACGCTCGCCTCAGGGCCCTTCCTTCCTTTGGGTAAAGAGGGTTGCAGTGACCTGATTTGGTGAAGTACCAAGCATCTGCGGTTCCCATTGATCTTAGCGTCTGGAAATCAGTCCTGCTGCATCTGGTCTATGGGGAAATGTGAAACTGCAGGTCAATTACTCCTCTTTCTTCTTAAGAAAGTCTTGCTCAAGTGAAATAGCCTTTGTTCATTTACCCTTCGTTACCCTTAATTAAGCAGGACCCAAGGAAACAGAAACCCTGCTCAGAGGAGTTCCTCAAAAGTGTTTCATCCTCCTCTGTGGCATGCTTAGTTCCCTCTGTAAAAGGCAAGGATTCATGACTGTGCCCAGCAACCCCATTAGGATTCAGGGAGGACAGCAGGATCCGCTGTGGTGGCACATGATAATGCTCCTTCCCACAGCAAGAAACAGGACCTCGTGCTGCCGTTGGCTCCTGCCTCAAAAACAACCTGAGACAAAGCTTCTAGAAACCTTCAGATGGTTTGACAGGAGGCTTGGACAACCTCAAAGAGAGTTTCCCTTTTGTCCTCAAGGGCTTTTGAGTTTCCAGGGCCTTTAACAAAGGAAAGCCAAAGAACTGGCGCAGAGAGATGCCCGTATGCACAGCATACTAAACGCACTTCTCTGTTTGCAGCGGTACAGCGTGAACTCTCTGAACGCTGGTGCCAAGGAAGTACGTTTGGCCAGCAAAGCAGGTGGTCCAGAGGCTAAAGAGGAGCCATTCAATGTCCACCTCCAAAAGAACGTTCTCAGATTTGCAACCGCCCTTCTCCGCGTGAAGCACCTTTGCAATCACATTGGACCTGTGCTCTTGCATCTCCAGCCCTTCTAGCAGAAGTTCGGCTGGCTCCCCAGACCAACAGTTCCATCATCTGTTGATCAAAAGGAGGCTTTTCTCTGCCCATTCCGAATCTGCGGGAGACCTGGAAAGCTCTCAAAATTAATTTGCATCCTAAACACAAATGCTGGCAAATTCTGCCTCATTTACAAAAAAAATAATCCACTTTGGCGGAGCATCAACATCCTTGTTCCGCTCCTGTTCCTGAAAAAAAGGCAGCTTTCAGGGCCACAGAAAGATTTCCTCTAAGGCTTGTTACTAACAGAAACGAAAGCAATTCAGGAGACCTCTGAGTTGTAGCCCACGGAGACCCGTGGGTCGATGGAGGGAGAGATCCTGAGGAGACCTCCGGTAAGAACTCATTATCTGCTGTTTGAGGGCTACGGCATCGATGTGCGGCTCCTTCAAAGGTCAAGATGGCCGACAGAGGAGAATAAGAGTAGAAACGTTACTGGTGCTCAGAAACAGGCTGATACGGGAGGGCAGCTATCACTTGTCACACTTTGTTACTGCCTGTTGCTTGTTGGTCACCAGTATTACGTGGAACTCTGGTGTTCGCAGAGTCTCTAAACCGACAAGTATTGTTGTCCATCTTGGGGACTGCTTTTGGACAGCAAGGCTGAGGACAGCTGTTGGGTACCACGGCTTTCTCCCCCGCTTTGATGGAGTGTTTGTTCTCAAGTGAAGGGACAATCAGAGATTGACAGAGGCTGCTGGAGTGTGGGGTACAGAGAAAAGTGTCCTGCAGGGTCATTCTTCTCCTGGTTTTAGGTTCTGATGTGCCTTTTAGGGCATGATAGTCCAATCCAATCAACAGTCCCATTAAGAACAAGCCAGTACCCAGTTAACTCTATCCAGCTGTTTGTTTCCTCGTTCCTCTGGACTACCCTATACCATTTCTCCTCTCACCAAACGATCTGGTGTCCTTTGGCTGTTTTTCAGCCAAGTCCATGTGTTGGGCTATGCCAGCAGACAGAGCGAACTGCACAGCCCCACGGGCTGACCCTGCTACTTCTTCCTTGTCCCCCCCAGGCACGTCACCATTTTCCTGGCAGTTCCCGGAAAGGGCTCACGACGGTGGGCAGCCCGTGGGCACCTCCCAGCCCACGGAGCCCGATGGGGCTCCCCAAAGCTGCTCCCCTCGGGCTGCCCCCCAGCTGCGCGGTATTAAACAGGCGCTAATCCTGCCCACCCGATAACCCGGCGCTCCGCTCCGCCCCGTGTGCCTGTGCGGCCGCTTCCCCTC
>NW_010420044.1:3921-15596 GCF_000710305.1 Buceros rhinoceros silvestris | reverse complement strand
TAATTATACAATATTATATAATTATAAAATAATCTATAATTATCTATTATTATATATTAATTATATATAATTATATATTATTGTATAATAATATTTAGCAAGTAATGTTAAGGGTGAACTAAAGCATGAACAGGAGGAATGGCTGTAGAGGAAAAAAGGTTTTGTTTAAAGTTACTGTTTGTTAATTGTCTTCAAAGTTGTTAAAATACCATTATCTGCAGCTAACTTAACTGGTACCTCTCATTTAATTGCCACGCAAAACATTCCTGTTATCTTCTTAATCTCTCTCCTTGAATCAACTCCTTATTCCCTGCTGGATTCCCACAGGCTGTCAGAGTATTGTACCATAGGAGAAGCAACAGAGAAATAATTATTGTGATGTTCACCATAGCAATTTCTTTTCTGAAATCTCCACACTCATTTTCTGAGGAGTATCTCAAATTGTGGCGTTCATAGTTACACTGAGGCTGAAAACCCAGATGCGGTGTCTTTTCTGACTTGTCTTTCTTGGGGTTTTGGTGTCATATGAGATGTCACGGAGCATTCATCAGGCAATAGCTTTTTAAGGGAAAAGGGACAAATGCATTAGAGACATTGGGTAATCTGAATGCCTGGCTCCTGTTCCAGATGTCCACAGTTACCCGTATACTGTGATTTCCACCCAAAAGAAAACCTTATTCTGCAAGGCAGGAGGTGGTTAGGGGAGTGGGAACCATGAGCACCAGTGAGATTCCAGAGTTCATAGTGTAAATGGCACAGAGTATACCTCTTTCCATGGTTTAAATACAGCTGCTGTATTGTTTAGTCTATAAACTGTTAAATTATATAAATTTATAGAGCAGCTATTAAATTAATCATTTGTTGTTGAGGCAGAGTACTTTTGCTGGAAAGACACTTAATTTTTCTTTCAAAGATTTCATGGGATATCGAGAATCCACTCAATCTCTTGATATGTTGCTCCAGAAAGAAGAGAATTAAGGCCAATGCTCCATCCCTCTTTCCCAGTGTCCAGCCTCTGATAGTGGCCAGGAAGATTATAAGGACAAGAGCATCATATGATACATCTCCAATACTTTCACAGCTTTTATGTATTTGCCGTTTGGGAATTTCCCGAACCAGAAGGGAATTTGTGGTGTGTGTGACCCTCAGGGGGTTTGTCTGGTCTCCCCAGGCATTATTAGTCTCCTTGGTGTTTAAGTAGGGCCTTAGTTCCTGTATGAATCAATCATGATGTATAACAGGTACTGCTCTTGATGTTTGAACGTTTTCAGACCTCAGTTATTAAAAATCTTAGTACAGTAGCATCTGAAAACACTGTATTGCTCTTCTCTTTTGGCCTTTTAAGTGGCCAAGAAAAGCTTATTTGATTCTTGAGCCTTCTGAGATTAGAAGACTAGACAAAATCACAGATAGAGCAATTTTCCCAGACAGAAAGCAAAGAGAAGGCACTTAGATTAGGGTTGGTTTGGGGGTTGGTTTTTTTTGGGGGGGGGGTTGCTGGTTTTTTTGTGGGGGCGTGGAGAATGTTGAGGAAAGAGAGAGCAGGACCGAGGAAAGAGAGAAATAATCGCTCTGTTCGTAAATTTTGTCTGTACTTACTTACACTATGAATGTGACTTACATAGTGTAAAAGACCAAGTACCAGAAGGCAGGACCTCTCTGCACCTGTAATACCTCACGCCTGTGTGCATCGCTTGCTGCACGACTTGTTTTTTCGCAAGTGGCCAGAGAACAATGAGTATTACAGAAATAGAGCAGGCCAGAACTGTGAAATTGTAAAAAAAGAAAATAAGGAATGGATTAGTGCTAATAAAAAAAAATAATTTTTTGCGGCACTTAACATTTTGATACTCTACTCACAATGAACATTTAGAAAATGATTGCTTCATAGAACTTACGTGAATGACAACTGCTGACAATGAAAAATAAACGTAATAATGATCTGTGTGCTTCTGAGGAGGTCTTGCGTGCATTATTTGATCATCATCTCTGTCGAAGACAAATGTTATTAGGATACTATGCCATTCACATTTCTCCACTCTAAACTGTTAGTATTAAATGAGCCACAGGGCAAGTGAGTGTGATACAAACCAGTTCCACAGTCCTGTCTGGGATGAAACCAAAGACAGAGATTAGTTTATACACATTCTTCCAAATAGGCCATTAGTTTTCAGAATTAGCCCGACATCTAAAAAGCTGCTACCATTTATATTACCAAAATAAGTGTTTCTCTTATAGCACAACTAACAAGTAGGGGTATCTGATGACTTTGTGGCACGCTGATATTAAATTCATGGCATTTATGATCTTTACATCCCTTGATTTCAGTGACTTCCTGCTTCTGGTGCCAATGATGAGATAGAGAAACTGGGCATAGTCCTAAAAACGCAACTCACAGAAATGTGTCTCCTTTTTTTCTTTTCCATGTAACTAGGAGTTTAAATACTTTGCAGTGAATCTAGGCTAGGCATTGTGAGCCCGTAAGTATTTGCATGAATTTGTATCAATAAAACACACTTGATTTTCCTTTGTTTTACCACTTACAGGGATTGAGAAATAGGAAGAAATAACTTGATATTTGTCCTTCTTGTGTGATTATTGTTATCAAGAATTTAGAAATGACCTCATAGGCAGCATTTTTGGAGGGTAAGAGGTTGGAGAGGAAATCCAGAGGCTTCTGTTCTGTACAAGTGATTTGCCATTCATTTAAGCTGTGACTGTTGGGTTTACCTCTGCTTTTTGCTGTGTCCCCATCTCATTCTTTCTGTTGCCTATCAAGTACAGCTTTTCAGCTGAAAGTGAAGTGTTTTTACTGCTATATCTGTTCAAGGGAAGCAGAGTGACAAATGGAGCTTTGAGCTCCATTACACACTCTGTTACTGTGCAGGTAGAAACAGTAAAATACTGTGAAGTGATTGCATGAATGTTGGAGAATAGCACGTGCCATACACAATAGCTGTTCTTTATCTCTTTCTTAAATTAGCCAGTCTGCGCCTCCTGCTCAAGCTGGTGGGGGTACATTGAACAGGTTTTTCATACTGAGGTTTTTCCTCTGTGTGGTTCTCTCTGCCATCCCCATAAGATCAGTTCACTTTCAGAAAGTCCTCTCCACCTTTCACTGTCTTTCTGAACAGCACTACTTCATTTGAAGACTATACTTAGAACTAGTTCATTGTATGAAACCGTCATGATAGTAATTCGTTCAGGGGAAATTGCTTTTCCAAAGGTGGAGAAGTTAATTAAGTGTGTAACAGGAGGAAGCTAAACCTTACTAATTAGTGAGAAGGGTAACGATTATGGGAGAGAACAGATGACACTTGGCTGAAGACGAGCTCAAGAAATTGCTTTAGCCAAAAGGAAGTTAGAAGAGTGAATAGAAGATGAGCTTTAAGAAAGCAAAGACTGTCACTGTGTCCTGATAAATTATACCTCATTTATAGTGTGTCTGCTAGGTGTTAATCAATAATACGTCAGGGTGATTCTTCACTCTTGGGCACATAGTCTGCTTTCTGTTATATAGAATTTCACTCAAAAGCTTTGGGTCCTCCCCCAGGAGGATGTACTGAATTAAGGGGTGTAAGCTCTTGTTTATACAGAGTCTGACCTTCTGTGGAGATCAAACGGCAGCACCAGCGCTCTGCTCTACTAACCCCTTGGAAAGGCAGCGGCTGTCAGTCCTGGGAGGTCAAACACCAGTGAGTTACACAGCCATATCGTATCACAACCAGAGGCTGTGCTGTCCGTAGATTGCTCATCACCCACAACACAAATTTACCTCTGAACAGTGAAGATATTTAACATTTGGGGGAAAATAATTGCAAGCATCCTATTTAGACCTGCTTAAGTCCCCATTCTAAACTCACCTGTGCTGGTTTTAGCTCCAGATACTTACTCACTGTGGTATTGCTATAGTCAGGATAAAAATACTACACTGGTTTTGCTGTTAGGGGGGAAAAAAATGACTGCATTTCCCATTGTTCTGCTACATAGAACTCAAATGTTTGACCCTCGGTATCTTACTGTGGTGGTTCATTGGGAAGTATTAGAGGATCATTAATCCACTTGTGTTCCTCCTGTAAGGGAGAGTTGCTTGTGTAACTGAAATGCCTAATTGGTTTCTTTGTGCATCCTCCAGTGCCGGGTTAAATTTGTATTAGTGAAGAGGACTAATTCAAGGTTAATATGCTGTTAAATTCTTGTTCTAGAATTTAAGTGGGTACTGCTCTTCTGCTGGAACACAAGTTGCTATCAGCCTTCCTGACTTACGTTAGTTAAACAGCAATAATATATGTGTGTCTTTTCCTGTATAAACATAAATGTTTGGGGGTTTTTAATAGGAAAGAAAGATTTTCATGAACTTAGGCAGAGCTGTCTAACTGCAGAATGGCTTAGTAAAATTTTAGTGAGCTAGGAAAAAAAAGATAATTAAGATACCATTTTCCTTTAGATAAATGTTTTTCTTTGCTTTAAATAACATTTGCTATTTAATCATAAATAAACTCCAGTATCTTTGAAGCAAAAACTTATTAAGCAAGTCTTCAAAAAGGTTAAATACAGAACAGCGTGACTATCCATTAAACACTTTAAATTAATGAATAAAATTTATTCACTTATTACAAATTTGCATGATGCTGCTGGTAAAATCAGAGGAAACCAAAAGGTGCAGTTTTCAAGCCTGCAAGAGATTAGTTGTCAAATTATAAACAAATTGAACCATTAAAGCAGTGAGAAATTCCAACTAGAAGTTGTTAGACATTGATATTATCTCTCTCCCTTTCCGGCCCGGCTTTCTCCTGTTCTCCATCACTTTCATTCTGTTCGGTGAGGAAGATTGCTTGAAATGTTGGATTTGTATTTGATCCAAAGTATAACTTTTACTTGTGGGTGAATTCAGAACTACTCATCGTTTATGCTTTGCTCTTGATGGAGAAGTTCTATTAATACTTTTTGCCTATCGTGCACTAATATAAATATTGCGTAGGGAAATAGTTTCTTCAGTTGACAGAGGATTAGCAATGAGATGCTGTATCTACAGCAAAATCAAGCCAATGGTCCTGGATTTCATGATACTCAATTCTACAAAAGCTATTTTATAAAAATAATATTTTACCTGTTGTAATTAAGTTTAACAAACTCTATCTCAGCATTTTCTTTCTGTTCTTGACTTGAAGGAACTGTACAATAAAGCTTTATTTCTCAAAGACTACATCCATCTTGCATTCCCGTGCCTATTAGTGAAACCAGGTGAGAAAATTATAATGTTGACCTACTTTGTTCTAGTGACACATGAAATGCGAACTGCTCACAAATGCTGTTTTATCTTGTTGGTTCTTATCATCGTGGCTAAGCTACAAGAAACGTATAGTCTGATTTTTGGCCATGTGACTTCAGCGTTCTTTGAGGCCAGCGCTCAGACTCCAGTGGACTGTAGCCAATTACCATCACATGCTTATGACCTTTCCTGTAGCCAAGGATAAATAAGTGCGGTTCACCTTTGGTTTCAATACTTCTTTCCTTTGAAGCAGTAGGTCTGGCCTTTCATCAATCTGGTTACCTGCATACTGCAACCAATTCTTTGTTCTTTTACTTGGAATGAATTGATTGTCAGTGTCCTGGAATGAATAAAAATAGAGGAGAGGAAAGCTTTTTTCTTCACTCAGTGTTGAGCTTGCAGTAATAGAGCCAGTAATGTTACAACACGGAAAAAACATAATGTTTTAAACTATTAAATTTCAATCATCTTTGTTTAGTGGCTGTTTTAGCAAGTACTCTTTTATAGCATTGTCTGTCTGAATTTAGTAAATCCATAATCTGTACTAAATGAATAGTTTAAGGGAGTTATTAATAAATGCCTCAGACAGCTCAGCCTTGCAAAGGAGGAAGAATGCACTCAGAGCTCTCAGCACTGCGGTGCTGTGAGGCAATTGCCTCATTCAGGTGAAGGAAAACTTTTATGGCATGCTTTATAATTTAAGTGTAAACCGGTTTTTTATTAGGACGATTCCTAATGGAAGATATGGGGGAAAAAATGGAAAAAGTAATCAGAATATATTAATAATTTACACTTCCTCAGGGACTGGAGTACTATAGTTGTAAACAGTGATGGCAAATAATATAAAAAGTTCACGGTTTGGTGCACATACAGGATGTGGAAAACCTCTGCATTCTGCCAAAGATCACACACAGTTCAGTGATGCTTACCACGTCAAAATAAGGAACTTAACATGGCCTGCTTTGTGCCAGTCAGTAAGTTGTTATAGTAAATGACAGATGAAAGAGATTTTTTTTTTTAAGCAGAAGAAAGATTATGTAAGTTTTTTTCTCATTCAGTGAGGGTTTGTAAGAATTCCAATTTATTCACATTAACTTCTGTGTGGGTACTATTGATTTGTAATATTATAGTGGCTGGAAGGCTTGTCACGCTTTAGACAGTATTTTATGTGGTAGATGCCATATAAATGATGCTTCTATGTTGAGTGTATATATGTGTATGTATACCTATATGTGTACATAGACATATGTCTGTGAAATATTAGTCATTAGTGAAGACTGTCACTTGTGGATCTGAAATAGTTGGCTAACGGAATCATTCATGTTAGTCCATTTCTGTACTCATCGTTATAAAACTCTTCAGTCCTTTGCCTGAGGTCTTAATTGATGAATACTCTTATAACATGCCAGTTTGATGAGGTAAAAAATGCTTTGGATACAAAATACTGTAGGTAAAATTCCATGGAAGACCTCCTGTGATAAGCTATCGTATTTAGTAAAGGAGACTGTGACAAAAGAGGTGCAAATATAGAAAGTATCTTCTCTTATCAAGCTGGATGGTCATTATAAAGGACTTAAAATTACATTACTTTCATCTAGTGGAAAATGAGCACCTAGATGACTTCTGCCATCTTCCTGTTGGCTTAAGAAAAACTGTGGGAATTGCTGAAGTTTTTATTCTAGATGAAGAGGAAAGAGAAGGTAAACTCTAGATATAAGTATGAAATCAAAGTAGAAAGTATATTCCTTCTGATTTCCAACAAGCTTTTAAAGATCCTATCACAGAGGATGAGAGTTTAAAGTATAAAACTGACACGTTTTTAATCTACACTTGCATGGAAGTAAGACCAAGAGAATTGCATACTATTTTAAAATAGTATGCAATTTTGCAATCATGTCTGTCATCAAAATAAGATCTAAAAAGTTTCTATTGCATGATGCAATAAGGAACTGATTATTTTAGAGTTTATTTAGGGGAAAAAAGGCAGAGGTAGGAATATGATTAACAAAATAGCCTAAATTCATCTGCAGATAATGGGATTGCATCAGGGATAAATTTGGCCCGATTAGTTTCCAAAGCTTTTTATATCTGAAGCTGGAGTTCAAATCAATAAGAAGGTATAAGAAGCTCGTGAGTTATGGGACATTGCAATGCTACGTGAAATGTATTTAGGTTTTTTTGATTTGGGGGATTGTGTTATAACTGTGACACCTCCTCTCAGAGTATTTAATTTCTCTCCTTCTGCTCCTCTTCTGCCTTATCACAAAACATTTTGAGACTCTAAGTGCTCTAGTCAGATTTTTCTTGAAGAAGAAAATTCTTTAAGGCTAGTATAACTGCTTCATGTCCAGCCTCTTACTGGGAGAGTGAACTGGAACAGCAAGTAGAAAGACCATAAACAGTTCTTGCTGCTCTATCACATTCCCTGGAGCATCTCCAGAGGAAGCAATGCAGCTTCCTGCACATTAAAGGAAGTCAGCCACAGCTTTTCTTTTCCTGGCCCTGACTGATCTTAATGTTACATACCACTCTCGTTCTTTGCATGTCTTCTCAGATCCTCCAGAAGGCAAGGAGAAGAAAGTACTGAGTTTACAGACTGTAAGATAAACACATCTTTCATTAGAACTATTCAAAATATCTCACTGAGTTTTGATCTTGGTAACGTGTCCCCTTGGTAATGTGTAATTCTGTTCAAACAAGTTCTTCCATCCATGGCTGCTGAGGCAGAGTTTCACTCTTTGTCTGTTTTTTATTTTAAGAAGTGATAAATCTCTAACAATTTGTTTCATGTTTGCAGCACTTTTATCTCTGCCTACATTTATGCAAAAATGAATTTGAAAACCCTGGTGAAAGTCATTCACAACACTGAGGGCTTGACTGACCTCAGAACTTTTTTTTGCTTGTGATCTGAAGAGCTCAAAGTCATCTTCCTTTAAGGTGAAGCTGGACACTTGGTTGTTTTGCTTACCATGGGGGTTATTTCATTTTGTTACATGTTACCATCTACTATTTGTTTGTGGAGCAAAGACCTTTTTTTGGTTTTTTTTCTCCTCTTCCTAGAGGTCCAGGAACTTTGCTCTAGGTTAATGGAACGTATTTGCCTAATACATTAGGGCACAGATCTTTAGCTGTACTGGAAGAATGCATGTTAATAGAAGGGATGTACTTGATCTAATGTCACCTTTCCTTTCAAACGTCACTGTTACATTGTGATACCCTCCAAGTGGTTTGAGCTGTTGGACGGGGTCTCTCATGATTCCTTTCAGCAACTGGTTGATTAAGCATACTCCTGCCACCCCCAGAAAGGGGATGGAGAGGTCATGAAGAAAACAACAAACTTTACCTCACAGAGGTGGAAGGCAGAGGCAAATATCCTCAAATAGGAGATACTTTCCATCGTTGAAGTTTTTTTTCAGGCTGCATCCTGAAAGACCTTTAGGAAAGGTAAACACTTAAAGCAGGTCTTTCAACTGTGTTGAAAGCATCTGACTAGGTTTTTGCATGTGAATGTGAGTGAAAGAACACTTGTCTCCCAATATTCTACCCTTGCCAACCTTTCTGTGAGAAGTAAGCAGCTTTCAGGATTGAAGTTTGTTGATTAGACAGGTAGAGTAGGTTGGGTAAACATGCCCTAATCCTGACTTCTGCTTGTAAGAGCACAAGGTTCAGAAGTTCAACGTTAGGTCTTGCTGGAGCTTCTTCTGTTACATTCTCTTTCATGAGCAGTATGTTTACCTACTGGAAAGAAAGCAATGGCAAATAAGAGAGAAAAATGAAAAAGGAGTTTGACCTTTTCAAAGCTGGAGATGTACAGCACATGCTCAGAGCTTTTGAAGGTTATGGACATTGCTTTCAATAAAGCTGTAGGACATAATTTAGGCTTTCTTCATTGCATCACACCAGTTCTCTATGCTGGCAAGCTGAATTCCAATTTACTTGAGGCATTTGAGGCAAGTTGTAACTGCAAAACTCAGAAGTATGAATACAAAAAGTATGTCCTATAATTGTAATTGCTTTTATGTTGGATTTTCAAAATACCATTTACCACCAGTGAACTTGACAGCCTGTCATTTTTATTTGAAGAGGTATTTTTACATTTAAATAATAATTACAGTCACTGAAAGAGTAATAACTTAAAATCAGCCATATTTCCTTGGGAAAGTTGCCTAGAAACTAAGATTCTGATGGTTCAGACTCAGTGAAACAGATGAAATAAAACTTCCAGATCTTGAGTCCTTAGTACTTGTATCATCATCCATGAAGTGGCTAGTGAAAAGTAGTGCTTCAGAATAATAGTCAAAAAATGCAGTGTGGGGAAAGGTATGTGAAGACACTCGAGTACACTTGGTATCTGGAGATCAAAACTCTTTCTCGAAAAGATGCAGTAGTATAATTTCTGTGAAATGGTTGAATGAGCTTTACTGCTGTCTTCTGAGTAATGACCAGAGAGGACAGTGAAGATGGTGTCATCACATGCTGTTCTTTAATGACCAGGATCTGGAAAACCTGTGGTAATCTTTGCTCTGGCTGAAGGGGTCAGCTTCCAGAAAGCATCCTGGCATCCCACAGAAGCTGCATGAAAGTGTTCACTGCACAGGAGAGGAGAAAGCGTTGGGCCAGACAGACAGCAGGACACAGCGGGAAGCAGCGTTACTCCAAAGGCAAATGGCAATGGCACTCCCTAAGAGAGGGAGTCCTGGTCCTGGCTTCAGACTCTCTGTTTTAGCTGCAGTAAACATATTGCAGAAAAAGATCATACAGCTTTTGTAGCTTAGATAATACCCATCTACTATCTCTTATAATACTTCCAAATATGTTTTTTCCAAGATTAATGCCCTTTCACTGGTTTCACCCTTCACAGTTAATCCTCAGGCACTCAGTAAATTTACTTGTTTCCACTCATTTAAAATATATTGCAAAACTTCCATTGCCGCCTTGTAGTTTAGGGTGAGTTCCTGGTTGAAATGATGTGATGCTCTGTCTGAAAAGACGTAAGAAAACTGGCAAAGAACAACTTTGCAGCTTACTTTGATGGTACTGTGTCATGTTTAATCAGTGAAGATTGAACCAGTCACCTTGAGATTCTGAGAGCATTGTTCAATACCATTTAAAACATTGATTTTCTGTAACTATGAATCCTCTCAAGTAGTCATTAGACAGGAAGAAAGTTACCTGGGGGTTTTTTAATACCAAAAATGTTAGAAAGATAGAAATCTAGCCTGGAGGAGGCAAGCTGGAAACTGAGGAGCAGTTTGTCAGACCTGAAGCAAAGGTATATCTCCCAGGACCGGCAGGGGTGATGGTATTCAATTGATTCTCAGAAAGAGCTAGAACAACTTTTTACCTTGCCTCACCTGACAACAATACTTTTTTAGATGACTAAAAATGAACAGATAGATAGTCATGAGGAGAAAAAAAAAAAGAAAAAAGAAAAAGACAGAAGAAGTTCTTGGTAGATATGAAGAGCTGTGCCTTTTTCAGAGCTAACATTAGTTGTGAATGTTTACTGCCAACAGATGTTTCAGTGTTAAGGCAATTACTTGAAAACATTGCCCAAGACTATGTGAACCTTTACTTCAGCAAAAAGTTATTTTCCATAATCTCTCTTGGTGCTTGAAAATGTTGAGCTAAATAAGGAATGGTTATTGCAGGTGTTTACTGTTGTCCCTGAGCTGATTGGTTAGAATGATAGAGAAGTACAAGTAACGACACTGTTGTCATGTAAACATCGTCTGACAGAGACATAGGAGGGTGAATATAGGTGCAAAAATACCAGCAATTAGGGGGGAAAATCCCATATATATTCCTCTTTTGTAGTATCACTTCTATTGCCTGTCTGCTTCTGATAAACACTAGCCAAATTATGGTGGTACCAGAACTTGCTGGAATCCCACTAATTTAAGAAAAGCCCCTAAATAGAATTGCCTGCTGCTATAATTAGAAGTAATTTATAGGTGTATCTGTGTACATATATCTAAGCTATTGGGATTTTATATTGATCTCATTGCTGTGCTATGAGTGTGGCCTGAATTTGGTATTCTGAAGTACAGCATCGCCAAGAGAGTCCCCTGTAGGTTAGCTGGCTATCTCATGTTATGGAGGAAGATCTAACGGAAATTACTAAAATAAAACAGTGCATTGCTGTAAAATCCAAGGATGGTTTGGAGGACTACATTAGGATGTATTTCACACCAAAGATGACCAACTTTGAAACTTAATTTATAGTAGATTTAGTCATTAAAAGAGTAAACCGTTTGAAATGGAACAGTTTCTGTTTTACCCTGTCAGTCTCTACAAATACAGCACTGTATGGACGTATCTTCTGGACTGGAGGAACAGTTCTGGTGCATTACTTGTGGTTACTTTGTGGATAAGGTAGCAGGCACTGCCCCAACAGAAAAAA
>NW_010420044.1:0-3849 GCF_000710305.1 Buceros rhinoceros silvestris | reverse complement strand
CAGGAATTGCCTAAGCAGAATAAATATGAACTGCATTCTAATTAATTCAAATATTTCTATGTCTCTGCAGACAACACTAAAATATTTCGTATTACTACAATATTGAAATGTAGCAAATGGAACCAGTTTATCAGTGTTTCTTATACAAAACCTGTCATTAATTTTCTTTGCTGTCCTGCTTACTCTCCTATAAAATCTACAGACCTTAGTGAAGATTGTGCATCATAATTGATTTCTGGATTGTTACAAATTATGTAAATTGACTTCAACCAAATAATTTGTTAAAGGTCCCAAACACTTATTGCCCATATCCAGCATGGTTCTGGTTTTACCTTTGTCTTTGAAAAGTTGCTTTTCTGAAGCATCTTTTGTTTTGGTGGGACGGAATGTATTTGAATAAAATAATCTGCAAGTAAATTGAAGGATTAAAAAGTAATGTAGTTAATTTTGATAATACAAGCAGGTTTTTTGAGGTATACTTAGATATGACACTGGTTAAGTGACTGAAGAGTCTGTCTAATTGCCTCTCTCTGATTAAGCTTGAAAAGTAGCTTTGCAAAAGCTACTGGATATGTAAGATCTTTGTTTACTGTGTGTGGTGATTCCTCTGGTACCAGTGGGAGAAGATACTTCCTTATTTCGACACTTTATCCAACAACGACCCTCTCTCTGTACCTGCCTGTGAACACACTAGAAAACTATTTGTGAGCAAATGTAACTGACCTCAGCAGGGACTAGTTGCTTCATTAAGACAAAAATCAGGGCAAAAGGGTGTTGCAATTAAAATTGACATTTTTCTAAGCGTTTTTTTTTTTTTAATCCTGTTGCAGTTGGATGGGAAATTTGGCAGTGAAAAAAGGTTTAAGTTGAAAAGTAGAAATAGTCTGTTTAGCAAATACTAGAACGAAAGACACTGTAAGTTCTTGTCATCAAAATGAACAGCATGGTGACAGTTGCATGGTTTCATATAAACATTTCAGTTTTATCATGGCTTTGGCTTAAAAATACATATTGTAAGAAAATTGCACTTCACTGTAAGATGTCCATCGGATTTATTTTCCCCCTTGCCAAAGCGCACCTTTTGCTCTTACTTGCTTTGGGCAGGGATCACATTTTTTTTTCTCCTTGTCTTTTTACCTACACTGATATATTTCATATTAGTTCCTGATCTAGAGGTTGCTGGAATATCAAGCCGATACTTCATTTTAACTAGCTGGGACTGAAGGGCCAGACATTTTTCACTTGTAAATTTAGCTTGGAGAGCATTGATTAATCTATCATTAACTCTGGTCAGCAGCTCTCAAGAAATATGTGTATGCAGAAAACCCAGGAGAGGCCCCGCAAATCTCTCCATGAAGCACATGTTTGTCTTTTCTTTGGAAATGCTTTTAAGGCCACCATAAAGCATGTATCCTTATTTTGAATGATGTTCACGGAACGTTGTTGAAGTTCAAGGGATAAAATCCAAGTGTCTGGAGTCTGGCTCAGTACTTACTTTCTTGTGGTTAAGCCCCACAAAATGCATGTTTTCATGAGTAATAATATGTATCCTCTCCTCTACAAAATAAAAATTAATCTAATAACGAACAGATTTAGCATGCATGATTCAAAAGATACTTGTAATTAACAAAAATCAGAATTCCATAATCTATTAGTATTTTTTAAATATTGAATGAAGTATTTATTTGACACTAAATACATGCACACATGGTGAGCTTTCCATATTTTTTAACTCCTGTGTTATTTGTAGTTGTTTTTTTGAAATGAACCACTAGTCTTGTGTTCAAGTTTTGCTGAAGACATAGTTGAAAAATCAGTAGTTGCCAAATGATAGCCGTTGAAACCTAGGCTTGGAATATCCAGATAGGAGATTGTACCCTTGAGTTCACCCAGAACTATTGACAAGGCTGGAGGAAAAATTAGTACTGGGACTCTGGCCTGGAAGGTGAGGTTACTAGAAGGTATTTCACTATTTCATTGGGGCGTGAAAGAACTATAAACTAGTCTGTTTCTTTACTAATACTAGTTTAGCCATCTTTGAAGCCTGGTCTGCTTTATAGCTAATCATTGGTTTGGCTCTGTCTGTATACTGTGCTGGCAAGGTGTTCCTGCTATGACAGCAGCTAACACAAGCTAAAATCACGCGTAGACAAACACGACTCATTCTAGTGCCCTCTTATTCTCCCTTCCCACTACCCGCAGCAAGCCGTGCTAGTAAGTATCTGCCATTAAGACTATCTACATGAAGAGCACGGTTACTTTGGTTACAAATTGCACTTCATTACGCAGCTCTGCCAGAAGAACTTTGAGTGTAGAACTTGCCTCGGGCACAATGTCTCCCACAGCTATTTTGGGGCTGGTACGGTTTATAGAGCATCTTTTGTTCAAGGCTGTGCCTAAAACCACAATGCAGCCCTTGCTTCTAAACAAGCAAACACCTTTTTTCTTTTTTGTAACATTTCCATTTTCAGCTCTGACTTTAGTACATTTTGTGGCTTCTAGGAATTAATATTTAAGTTTTAATGTTGTTAATAGATCAGCCTTTACTTTACCTGTGTTGCTAGAAGCAATTAATAATACCTTACGGATTCCTCATGAATAGCATAAAATATTGATAGAAGAGCAGAAAGACTATTTATACTCCCTGAATTATATACCCTCATTCTACTTGCCCATAACAGACAGCTTTAGTAAGACTTCTGGAGGAGAGAGATGTTGGCTTCGCATATATTCTCAACCGTATCTACTAAAATATTTGGTTTTAATCTAGAGGTATGTGTCATTAGCTATTCAGTATGTTTTAGCCAAAGAAAACATGTGGGGTTCACCAAGGAGCAAACAGGTGAAATTGTTTTACTGATGTTCTATAGCAGGCCATAGCAGATGATCTTAATATCCCTCTTGTCCTTAAAATCTCCAGGTGGACAGTGGAGCAGAACAGCTCTCTGACTAATGGTTCAGTGACCAATCTGAAAAATCTGCAGGAGAAATGGGCGCAAGTCTATTGTGAACACAAGTTGTTTAGGGGAATTTGTCAAACACCAAAAATTTGGGGGTGAATTTAAGTAAAATGCATTTTTTTCATAGGATAATGCTTGTGTCTGCGAAAGCTTTGCAGGTACAGAGTAATGGGGAATGAGAGCAAGGTGTGGTACCCATCCTGCTATCACTGCTATTGAATAATGTATGTCCATTTGACAAGCAATGTTCACAGATCATCTGGCAGAACAGACTATGATTATGATAGGAATATTACTTGGGAAAGGAGAAGACAGATCACCCCATCGTTCTGAATAAGTTATCAGGTAGGGCAAGGGGAAAGGATTACATTCTGAAAGATCGTCTCTATTGTTCCATGGCAATGAGATAAATGCAGAGTTTCTTGTGATTGCAGGTTTTAAAATCCCTAAATCTCTACGCTTCTGCACCACAAACATTTGGCACAAATTTTCTGCTTTCTTCAAAGCTCCTTTGTAAATATATTTACTATTAAAATGTCTTCATATACCTATGTACCTTTTTTCCCCCCCTCATTCCCTGTTTAAATTACAACTGGAAATCTGAGGTCAAAACCCGAAGTACCTCTGTGCTGATTGTTTTAGATACGAGCTTTACATCTAGAGCTTGGTTAAAAGTGGGGAACTGCGAAGAGGCGCTAAAGTCAGACAGAGAAAACCATGCGCTGTTATTAAAACTCTTCATTATTGCAATGTCTGTTGCTGAAACACTGATGTATAACTGTACCTCAGAAACATCAGTGGACAGATGACAGGTTCAGACACTTTATTATAATTTTTAAAAATAAATATTACTTAAATTTTAGTAATTATTATGATATTACAAAACATA
>NW_010420043.1:501-1102 GCF_000710305.1 Buceros rhinoceros silvestris | reverse complement strand
CCTTCCGCGCCAGCTCGTAGTACTTCGCCTGCTCCTCCCGCGACAGCGAGTGCCACTGCGGGAGGGGAAGAGACGCGCTGGACACCACAAAGCTGTGACCCTGAAGACATGCTGCTGACCCCAAAGCCATGCTGGAGACCCCAAAGCCACATTGGAAACATCAAAGCCATGATCCCAAGGACATACTGCTGACCCCAAAGCCATGTTGGAAACCTCAAAGCCATGTTGGAAACCCCAAAGCCGAAACCCCAAAGCCAAAACCCCAAAGCCAAAACCCCAAAGCCAAACCCCCAAAGCCGAAACCCCAAAGCCGAAACCCCAAAGCTGAAACCCCAAAGCCATGGTAGAAACTCCAAAGCCATGATCCCAAGGACATGCTGCTGACCCTGAAGCCACATTGGAAACCCCAAAGCCAGGTTGGAACCCCCAAAGCCACGTTAGAAACCTCAAAACCATGTTGGAAACCTCGAAGCCATGACCCTGAGGACATGCTGCTGACCTCGAAGCCACATTGGAAACCTCAAAGCCATGCTGGAAGCCCCAACGCCATGACCCCAAGGACTCACTGCTGACCCCGAGGACTTGCTGCCCTTGGGGCTAC
>NW_010420043.1:0-247 GCF_000710305.1 Buceros rhinoceros silvestris | reverse complement strand
GAGCGCCCCCCAGGCCACGCCCTGGGCGGGCCAGGGCCGTACCCGCCTGCCCAGGATCTGGTTGATGGCGGCGCTCTCCTTCAGCGTGCACTCGGCCACCACCTTGGCTCGCATCTCCTTCATGTACAACATGAAGGCGTTGAGCGGCTTCTTGATGTGGGGCTTCTTCTCCTCCTCCTTCTTCACAGTGACTGTCGGGGACTTCCTGCAAGGAGTGGACGGCGGCTCGGGACCCACTGACGCCCCG
>NW_010420042.1:556-809 GCF_000710305.1 Buceros rhinoceros silvestris | reverse complement strand
CATGGGCAGAGCAGCTGAGAGGAGCCTGCCTCCGGCTTTGCCCCCTCCACGGGCGATTGACTCCCCGGAATGAAACCCCCCGTCGCCTCCTCTGCAGGCTGAGCAGCCCCCGCTCCCCCAGCCCGTCCTCGTAGGAGGGACACTCCAGTCCCTGCGCTGGACTCACACGGCATGTCCCCGCCTCTCCTGTCCCAGACCCAGCACCCCGGGGTGTCTCAGCAGAGCTGAGCAGGGGGCAGAAGCTACCCTCCCA
>NW_010420042.1:0-246 GCF_000710305.1 Buceros rhinoceros silvestris | reverse complement strand
TGGTTCTTCGCCAGGGTCAGGACTCAGCATTCCCCTGGTTGTGCTCCAGGAGGTTCCTCCGCCCATTCCTCCAGCCTGCCCTGATGGCAACACCACCCTCCAGGGTACAACCTCTCCGCCTAGCCCAGATCCTCCCCCGGCTCGCTGCGGGAGCTCTCCCCATCGCCCAGGTCACTGAGGAAGATGTCCAGCGGCACTCGCCAGCGCGGTACACCACGGGCCACCAGCCTCCTGACCTGGCAGCCC
>NW_010420041.1:8252-9865 GCF_000710305.1 Buceros rhinoceros silvestris | reverse complement strand
GCTGCGGCGTCTCCTCCGCGCGGCGGGAATTTTGCTGTTATTTGCAAAGAACCAACGACAAATGTCTCCTCAGTTGCACGGGCAGTGAAAGGGACAAAGTGTTCAGTACCCGTACTGAGCCCACCCTTCACCGGCGAGCAGTGGTGTGGTGCGTGGAGCGACCTAGACCGGCCGAGCCCTTATGTCCCTCGCGCGGCCCCGGCCCTCTCGTCATGGGCGTGTTGTGCTGCTTGCAGCTGGCCTGAAGTGCTGCATAGCTCCTGGAAGAGCCCTCATCGCAGGAAGTGAAACGGAATTTGTATCTGAAAACCAGAGAGACCCACTCTTCAGCTGGGACAGAGGGGCTGGAGCTTGCCCTTCCCAGTGCCGAGGGGCAGAAAGAGGCCCCGGGCCAGGTGCTCCCTCTGTTCTAGAGGATTTTAGAATTTGACCTTTATGGTAAATCGTTACCAGCTGGGGCTTTACATTATTTGGGAGAGAGCATTAGGAATAAAAAGTTGCACAGGGTGAAATGCACACTGGAATCGTCATGGGTCTGACTCCTAGAAGGCTCGGTGGGGGTCTGAACGAGAGATGCCAAGAGACAGCTCTTAATGTCTGCCACACACCTCGTGTGTCACCCAAAACCCAGACTTGTCTCAGAACCCTAACATTGAGTATTTGGTCAACCAACATTTAAATCACACAGGTGGAAGCCCTAAAAATACATCAGTAGCAGGTAACTAACCTCTGTTTATGTGTGAGTTACACAGCAGAGATGCTGAAAAACAAAACAACCCCCAGAACAGTCTATGTTAAGTCATGTTTGTAAGTCAGGCCAAACAAACCTCTATGAGAAGGCTCAATTTACAAGTTTATTTACAGTTTAAAAAACAAAAACATTCCTATAGGACCCCTCAAAATACTTAGACTGTGCCATGAAGTGATGTCTCTGCACAGTGAAGTCTCTAAAGTGAATTGGAAATTCTGTACATACAAAGCACACACACACAGAGTTTCAAGGTAACCGAATGAAAAAAGAAACACTTGTACACTGTAACTGAATCTTCAGAGAGAATCCATCCAGAATTAAACATGGAGCAGCAAGTTCTATTAAAAAATATCTATATAATTGCCAATTACAATTTACCACCTCTGAAGAACTCCAGCTTGCAGCAGTGACCGTTGCCATCCGGATTCTGCAATTTTTACGTCCCCAAGCAGAAAAAAGTGGTGATGTGCAAGGACTGCAGAAGAATCAAATCTTAACTGAAATGTTCTAAAACATGGCCTTCCTCAAAAGAAATGATTGCCTGATTCCTTGTACTCCTCCAAGATAAAATTTCATGATACCTTAATACCAAGAGACAGATTTCTTTTTTTTTTTTTATGATTGAAGTATTTGTTATTGGCTGTTGCGCTTGGTGAGAAAAAGCTCTGGATCTGAATTAATATCCATTGATGTTGCACGGAAACCTCTTACTGACATCTAGATTCCAAGAGGCTCTTCTCCCCCAAGCCCTGTAATGGCCTTTGAATGTAATATTCGCCTGCTAAGGTAAAAACACGCCTGGCCTGCAGGCAGGTAGCCAAGAAAGCCCTGCTGATTTGAACGGGCTCTTCACACACTGAAA
>NW_010420041.1:7914-8121 GCF_000710305.1 Buceros rhinoceros silvestris | reverse complement strand
GGCAGGAGTTCTGTGATGCTGCTGCAGAGAGGCAACATCAAGTGGCCTCCTAGAATATCTCTGTCACCTACAGCCCTGGCGGTAAACCAAACAGCTACAGCTGCTTTACTGTACCTTCACTAAGCTCGAGCCAGCTTCAACTTAACTGCACAGTACTTGTGATGAGCAGTCATCACACTTCAATTTAAAACAGCCACGATCTCTGCT
>NW_010420041.1:0-7709 GCF_000710305.1 Buceros rhinoceros silvestris | reverse complement strand
AAAAAAAGTCAAAGGAGCCATAACTTGGAAAAAACTCTGAGATTATCAAAGAATAAGTTATTTTTTAAAAATCTGTTTAAAGTCTGTGACGATTTAGATTAATACCAGTAATAAATGAGTTGCATATTTTTCTGTGAATCAGTCTTAAATTAAGGGCTTACAAAGCTTTCTGGAAAGACACCTTTTTTTTCTCTGATTTTAAAATAATTCCTAGCTTTTTGTGGTATACAGGTAAGTAGTGGTGAAAGGGGGGCATCAGCCATTCCTGAAGGGAGAAGAGAGAGAGAGATAATTATAGTTTAACTCAACCAATATTTACCTTTCATAACACTAACACCACTCCTTGAGTGCCTATGTACGAACTAGTAAGTCTAAGAACATACCTAAGTTTTTAGACATCAGTTTTTATAGTGGTAACACTTTTACTCTGCTAAATTTTCATGTATTTCTAAACAAACCGCAAAGATTCTCCGTTATGCAAGATGCAACCAGAACGCAAGAAGACTGCAAGAAGACTGCTTCACTGTGGGTTTTTCATTCCTTTGATAGAGTTGGAACACTCACCAGCCGGTGCCAAGGATTTCAGCGATTCTAAAAGATGTGGACTAGAAAACTTGACCAGACATCTGAATGGTTCTTTTTTATCCAAAACATCCATTTTAGGATCACTTTTAAACATTGTCTCCAGCTGTTAACACAAAATTTAACCAGGGAGTGTAAGCCATGAATACATTTTGTGTAGTTGTTAAGTAAACATTACATTACAAATGCAACAGGTAGTAAGACTATCTTATTTGTCTAGCATTTGTCATGTTAGCCCAATTCCAGCTAGGGGAATACTTCAGGAAAATCAGAGGGTGCCACCATGTGGTAAAGAGTTTCTGCCGGAAGAGGCAGCTTGTTTGGTGATACTGTAAAAGATTAAGTATCTCTGAGAATTTCCAATGTATCTGTTCATAAGATAAAGCCTGAGCATCATCCAGGGAGTTAAATTATGGTGTTATATGTAGCCATGCACTTTGTATGTGCTTTGAATAACTGCAGTGTCTCACGCTTCCCCACACTGCTAGCAGAAGTCCACCTTCATTACAAAAACCAGTCAGAACGCTTAGTTCAGAGGGCTGGAAGACTGAAACATGATCTAGTAGTCTGACCAAATCTCAGTGAAAATCTGTTTCTTAAAGGTACTTTTAACTAATTTATTGTTAAATGTCCTGCCTAAAGTCTTTTGTTAAAAAAAAAAAAATTGTATTTCTTCAATTACAATAATAAAGAAAAATTATTGCTTTTATTACCCTGTATTGTGCAAATTCGAGTTTTGGTTGGGGACCATCACCAAAAACTTCCCGATTCACTCTCTGAATTCTTTCTTTCTCACTTATGTTTTCTTGAATTATCCTTAAATCAGCTGCAGGGGAAAAAGAATAGGGAAGAGAAGAGAAAAATCAGACAACTTCGTCAGCAGATACAATACTGGTTTTCTGATCAGGTGATTATCCCAATGAAAGCCTGAAAGTAATAAAGAATTCATCATGATCTTTTTTTCATACACTACTTGTCTCCATATTTCTATTTTCAGTTCCGACCAAGAGAAAAACCCAAGCTAATATGAAAGGAGATAGTGGGCATTGGCTATTTTCGGTTTCATAGCTGGGTGCAGTGACAGCCATGGCGAAATACTCACCTCTCCTGTTGACAGCCAGTGCTAGGCACCCACTGTGGGTGGGTGGGATGGGTAATAGCACATGGTGAATGGAACAGAGGTACGTGTCCTGTTATGAATCTCATTTCAGAAGCCAGCAGAACTGACATTCAAACTGCTGTCTAATTTCAAATATACATACCGTTTTCTGGTGCTACTTTCCTTTCCTGTAGAGGCCTTGGATAATAAGTTTGGAAGTTCTAAATGGGAAAAAAAAAAGGATATTTTAGTCTACGTCCGCTTTTAGAGGCTGTAGCTGAAAAAAACTTTCCAAATTTCCCTTTGCTTCTCATTCTGAAAGTACTTTTCCAATTTTTGACAGTTACGAGAAATCAAAATGCCCAGCTTTATTTTGAGAAAAGAATGTCCATCCTATGATATCTGGGAACATTTCTGTGTTTACAAGGTTTACACTGACGAGCAGAGCAAGTGCCCACTCTAACAGCCTTCAAGTCATTGCTCTAGGAAGCCTAGTGAAGTGATGCTATAAAATCCAGGGACTGTGTTGTTCACAATTTTTAATTGAGTTTAAACTACCAGGAATGACAATAATAAAGAACAGGTGGAATACCAGGTAATTACATCCCCACTGTAATGTTACCTTAACAAAAGGCTGTCCACCTCAGTAGCTCAGTATTATTTTAACTTGATGGTCTCTTGGAAGAGGTGAATTTCCCCCCTAGGGGGTGAGAACTACGCCTGAAACAAAAAGCAAGGCTTATCTTAGGATGTACTGGTGAAGCGGCTCACCTGGCTATATCTCTTAAAGACAATATCTTTAAGGGAGTTTAAAGAATGACTTCGAAGCTCCATTTCACGGATGTCATGGTAATTGGAAGCGACAACCAGGGCCTTTAAGTAAAAATTGAAATTGTTTAAACATCAGCCTTAATCATCATAATCATCATTGTGTTTATAATACGGAAAAAATATAGCGTTTCTAGACATTGCAATGTTTTTGTTTCAAGGTAAGCAGCTGCCCTTTAACTAGCAGGATTCTTATGACCGAAAAAAAATGTTGTATAGACTGTTGTTAAGCTTAGGTTAATATTCAAGAGCATTCATAGGATTCACCAGATAAGCCCTATAGCCTTATCAGCTGAAAAATAACTAAACCAAAGCGATTAATAAAATAAACTACTAGTACATAAGTCTGCTAAATAGAGAAAAAAAAGGAAAGACTTCCAACACTAATCACCATGAGTTGACAGAAAATGCCTTTTAAATCTAATTAATAGGTTCCCTGATGAGCTGATACACTTAGTTCTTGAAGTGAACTCTGTTGATATAATACGCTTCAACTTCTATGAGATAATTTAACTGAATACTGCCTAACACTTGGTCAAAAAATTAGAACAATTCAAGGCCAGCGGAAATTGTCATTAATTGCATTTATTCACAACGTATCATTCCAAAGATCAAAGATTGGGGTTTGCCCAATTTTTATCACGAGCTAAGGGAAAAAAGTGACTGTTAAATCAGTAAGTTAGGCAAAGTGACAAATCTTTATCCATCCTCTTGAAAGGTAACATCGTTATAGCTCTACAGGAGTGTGGCAAGCCAGAGCCTGCACGATTCGGTTCTGTACCTGACAGAGCAGAGGCAAGTTGCTCTTAAGCACCGAGGCAGAAATGAAGACATACGGAGTCTGCGAATGGTATACAACGTAACTGGTTTTGTACTGGTTTGGTTTTGTATACGGTGTCCCCCAGGCAATTCTAATCCAGATTGCATGATCCTCATATTCTCTAAAGTTGATGGTGACCTAAACAGAAAAAGAAAATCTTTGATTTACCAGCACGTTCAGGTGTCCAGAAAGATGTTGTTATCTCTTAACCCTGTGTTCGCAAGAGGCAAATACAATTTAGCACACCACCGCTTGCTTACGAAACAAATCCCGCTAGCATGGTTAGGATTGTACTTGAATCAAATTTCCACAGAAATACAATAGCCTCATGAACTGAAAAGAATAAAAAGGTCACCCTTCACACTTTGACATCACTTTTCTCTCTCTTTTGGGAAAATAACAGCACCACAAAAAGGTGTCTTTAGGAGGAGGGCTAGTGGCAGTATTTCCACCACGTCCAATTTTTGAGAAACTAAACTCTGGATCAGCTCGTGATTTTAGACCTGAATACAATACCTATCACTGCTCAAGAGTACACAGCCAGACGTTTGAAGATAATTGCCTTTCCTGTTCTTGTAGATTTGCTCCTTGGTTAATTCTTTTTACTTTGAATCAATTGGGGTAACTTCGGAGGGGTAAAACTCTCCTTAAAAAAACCAAACATATCCCTTTAACAGAGGCATACATAGCCAAGCTTTAGTCAGCTAGGTCATAAACTGTTTAAATTGCTGGACCAACATCACTTCCCAAAGTTTTTGTTGAAATTTTTTTTTTTAAATAAAAATCTCTCAAAACTGTATTACAGTAATAGCGTTACAGGAACTGCAGCTGATGATCTGTTGGTCTGATTTGAGTTTGTTGCCCTCTGCTGTCGTCAGGGGGAATCTTTTGTGTTCAAGAGGTGATACAGCTGACTAGCCAGAGGCATTTTCTATTACCTCCCTTAAACAAAGCTGGCGAGCTACAAGAAAAAGCTTCTGCAAATCAGTAAGTTAGTAAAAAGTGAGATGATAGCATTGGCTTTCCATGTTTTCTTACCATGCCTATCTCTATTGGTGGTTTTTCCATCACTATAGTGCAATACAACATCAAGGCCAACTTCTCACAGCTCTCACAAAACATCATTTCAAAACCAGAACTAAAAGGAAATGGATACAAATTTGCTACTGATCCAAGTTATAATAACTGAACTTCCTTGTCCTGCTTCACGGCTACTTCACATTCCCTCTCTACTCTGATCTGAGTTTTGCTGTTTGTGTACTGTTATTGGGTAACAAAGCAGTATCAGTGTACCCAGGCAACAGGTACCACTCAAATGACGCACAGATTGGATAGAAAACATAAACATGCTGCCTTGCTGGAAGCCAGGCGTATTTTAAGCCAAACTTACATTTCATTTCACTCCAGCATAACTGTAAAGTTGCTAGAACAGACAAGCGATATGTTTTTCCTAGTTCACATGCAGTTCCTACTATACCCAAATGAATAATTCCCTTTAATTTTTGATGCAGACTGTAAGAAAAAAAAAAACTTCGCTAAAATTATGAAAACAGTCTATTGACCGAAGAGCTGAGGAACAAACTTAGAATGGATTTACTCTTACATGTTTCAAGGCTGACCGAAGTCGTCTTTTAAATTTTTTTTTGAAATCTGTTAAGTCAAAAAATTCCGTTTCTTCCGCTGTTACACAAGGAAAAAAAACAACGAGAATTGTGTTTATGAAAACTAGTTCAGAGATGTTTTTAGGTTTGCTGAAACAATATTAAGCAGAAAAAGCTGAAGGTGCATAGCCTTGTAAAAAAAGCTGTATATTACTTTTCAGCCTTATTATTGCTCTACAGAGAAAAGGTTAATATTTAATTAGGAGTTACTAATTTCTAATAATTGCTTGAGAAGTTAATTGAAAGCATTCTAGAAACATTACAGATATCTCAGGTAAAAAATCCATACATAGTGAAACGTTAAAGACAGCTCCACTGCAAAAACGCTTCCTAGACACGACGTTTGTGTTTAAAATGTAGGGTACGAGGCAGCACTGCAGGAAGTTGCTGAGAACAGTGAGATTACAGCAAGGAAAACCGTTTTACCTGTTTTGGTCATCTGGTAAACACTCCACACTCTTTTGTTTGGGTAGATGTGGTTGTCTAAGAAAAACAGGAACTGGTCATGGAATTGCAAAAATCACAGAATGCTTTGGGTTGGAAGGGACCTTCAAAGGTCACCTAGTCCAACGCCACCTGCAGCGAGCAGCGACATCTGCATCTAGAGCAGACTGCCTGGTTAACGACATCGTGTGTTATCAAATGGTAAGTAAAGGGACAAAGAAGTTCACAATGCTTTTATGACCAGGTTATTTCAAAAAGATTACTTCTGACAATCCAATATAAAGTGTTCAGCATTCTTACACTACCACAGATAGCAAACCTAAAAGCAAAATACTTTTTATTAAAAGAGATGGGAAGATCTTTTGTAATTAGTTAAGCAACTAATAAATGGTACCTGAGATTCAATGTTTAAAGAAGGATTTTACCTAAAACGCCTGAAAGTGAATCCAAACTCAAATAAAGAAGTGTAGACTGTGAAAAGAAACCTCTAGATTTGTTATATAATTAAGCTGTGAATTAATATTGGAGTTAGAGTTCCACCTGGAGTATTTGCCAACAGTTTTGCCTATGTCATTCCCTATGGGAGCACAATAGTACTTATTTTAGGGTTCGGTACTCACTAGAGACAAACACATCTCTCTACATTTGTAACTGGGTGCTGGCTGTAGCTTACTGCAGTTACATCTGTTCATACCTGAAGAAGCAAACATACTTCTGGTATGTTTGAGCTTTTGAATTTTTTTATAAAAAAGGTCAGATCCAGTAAGATTCATTGAAAATATAATCTGTTTATGACCAATGCATCTGTACCTCACTAAGGCAACTGCTATGTAACTAACAGCATTATCAAGATACTCAGAAAAAAAAAAAAGATGTTACTTTTGTTCATTTTGTACTTACAGATTATGTCTAGGACAGCTGCTTGCTTTATGTCTGCAGAATTTTCCTGGGAAGAAGAACAACAGCGCATGGTGGACTGCAGGTCCAGAATGCTCTGCCACACTGTTTAGTAAGTGAAAAATCTCAGTATTGGTAGTTTAAGTGACATTGCACTGAAGCCCATGGCATATACATGCTCCTCAGACACCACACCTGGTCCCAATGTGCACACAACATGAACAAAAGGAAGGATACAAAAAGCTATAGAGTTTAAAAATATCAGTAACAACTGTATCTGTCTGGGTTATGATACTATAGATAAAGACTCCTGGTATACATAAAGATTCGTAGTACACCAAAATCTGAGTACATAAATAGGAGATCCATATATGCAGAATAGAAGGAGATTTTTTAAAAAAAATCTCAAAGTCTAAAAGATATAAACTACTGCTATGATTACCCATACTAAAGAGATTTAATTAGCACTGTAAACGTAATGAGCAGACATCTTAATCAATGCCTCTATATTACAGTTTAGAAATGCGTCCATTTCTTAAAAGTTTAACACACTGAGCTTTTATCTACCTTGTGCAACTTGGAGCTCAAAACATGTACTTCCATACTTAGTAAAGTTCAGTCCCGCACTCCCATTAATCAGACAAAACTGATATTACTAGCTCAGCTTTACATTTTCCAGACTACAAACTGCCATCTAATGCTGTCTTATAGCCAAAGAAAACTCATTTCTTCATACGAATGGTTTTTTTCACTATGCTTCAACATGCATGCTGGATGTCACTCCCAGGCAGTTCCCGAAGGAAAGGATTACCTCACAGAGTTGAACAACATCTTGAGAAATGTTCTCCTTTATCTGGCGGAAGTTTATAGATTGCAGCTGCGACTCGGAGAGAAAGCCCCACTTCTGTAGCATTGCCTTGATTTCCTCTCGTGGGATTTTCAGTACAGTTCTTCGGATATACTCAGCAACAGTTTCATCCATGATGGAGCTAGCCGAAAAGTCGAACCGTTAAAGCAGACCAAGGTACAGGCAGGCTCAGGAGAGGTGTACAAAGCTGCACCTCAGCACGACTAGCAGAGCACTGGTATCAGTCCTAAGCGTGGCACTACCAGAGGACACCAATGACAGCCAGTTAAAGTGCTTTCCATAACGACTTTTCCCCAAGCCCTCAGAGGTTTCCCTCGCTGACGGAGGCCTGGTGCGAGCCTCTGGAGAGGGCCGGGACGCTGGCACTCGCACAAGGCTGTTACTGCCTGGCCAGCCCGGTGGCTGTACGGGGGGCCTCAGGACTCTGAGCGCGCACGGACGCGAAGGGAGCCGCGCAGCCGAGCAAAGCGCCACAGCTTCACTCACCCAGCGCAGCTCCGGCAACAGCTC
>NW_010420040.1:0-17806 GCF_000710305.1 Buceros rhinoceros silvestris | reverse complement strand
CAGAAAAAATATGACAAAGAAATACGCAATAAATAATTGGTGACACTGGTAAGGTAACAGTGAAAGATGGATAAAGTCCCAGTTTAATTCTGAGAGGGTCTTGTTAGCAAAATGAGTCATAGAGGATGATGTCTGGAGGGCTATAGAATTAATGGCTCATCTTTGGACTTGGCTTAACCTTGAAGAATTTCATCGAAGGCAATGACTTTGTAAAATAAGTTTAGTCAATATATCTTTAGTCTTTCTCAAATTAAGGTCATAGACGTATTGCTGTGAAAAGGCAAGAGAGGCAAAACTGACAGAAATGCTAACCCTTCTTACTGAAGGATTTAGTAAGTTCTGAGAAGTAGCAAAAGAATGTGAAAAAAATTGAAATAAATATTTTATGGATTTTCTTTTAAAGAAAAAGGAACAAGAAATTGTAGGATTAACATTTTTAATAAGTTCCTAAAACCCAGGTTTGTTTATTTTTACTCTACTGTGCTTTACTGTAGCTTTTCACTATTTGTGATGTCTGTAGCTTTTCGCTATTTGTGATGTCTGATTCAAACAGGGTAACTGAGAAATGTTAAAAAACCCAAACTGGTTAGAACATGTTTCCCCAGAGTGACATAAATCCTAGCATTTCAGTGCTGTATTCTGTTACCTTACATTAAGCAGGAAAATGAATGGCTATTGTGACTACATAATCTTATTCTTAAACAATGCTGAACGGCTTCTTCAAAATTAATTTCAGGCAAGACAAATGATACGGAGGAGCCAAGCCAATCCTCCCATGACCTCCCCTGGAGGCTGTTTCCAAACTGCCACTGCTACTGCTTGTAAAGCAAATCATGGGATCTGTCAGAGAGCAAGCCAAAGAACCGCGGCAGAAAGCCAGGTTCAGCTGCTGGAGGCGTTCCAGATTTTGCTGTCTCTGTCAGATGTTTACTGATAATCTTCCATGTGTGGGTATAAGGCTTCAAGAAAGAATTTCTGCCAGAGCTAAGATACCCAACTATGATGTTTTCGAATACTGCCTTGTGTGAGGTGCCTTTCAAATCCCATGTTCCTGCAAAGTGCTCTCATAGCAGACTGAAGCAGACGGACAGAGTCGAAGCCCCATTGCTGGGCCTGATTATGCACAGATCTGGAGATACAGATAAAACTAAATTGGTTGTTTATATTGTGGTACTGTCTACGCCTTATGGAACAGATTCATATCTGTTCATGTCCTTGTTTCCTATTCCATAACAAATAAGGCTAGAAAGGCTAAGAAAAGAGTCCTAATTGTTTTGTGACATTGCCCACTCCAGAGATTGTTTTTCCTCATTCTCGTGAATACCATAACCTGAGCAACAGAGAAAAGGGGGCAACACTTAATACCACATAAAGCTTTCACATTCCAGGAGATTATTTATCTCCTCCAGGGGAGGAGAGTAATCTGAAACACCAAAATGCTTCTTCTTTTTGTTAAACAAATTAATGTGGTTGGGTTTTTTTAGTGGGTTTTTTCTTTTTCCTATTCAAGCGTATGAGGCATTATAGCTGATTTTAGAGTCTGGATATTAACTCCAGAGGGTGGCCCAGCAGACCACATGCAGCTTTTAATTAGGTACATGCAATTCTGTTTAAGGTGGTTGGCTTACACAGAGTTAAATGAGAGCAGAGTTTGATCTTCTGACTGTAGAGTGCTGAACACTGTAGCTCTCAAACAGTGCAATACAAGACACATTGCTAACCCTCCCATCGTGTACAGTCCATTGTGGCTGTTGGCAACTGGGTCAAATGAACATTTGGAAAGGTGTGTTAAATAGGAGCCAGATCCCATTCTCTTAATTATGTGGCTTTCACCAGTATGCAGTACTAAATCATCCTTGCCCAGGGGTAGTATAATTACTGCTGAATAGCCTAATGCTGAATAACTTAATATACTAGAGGCAATAATTATTCCCTGAATGTGTCTGTTCTACTTTGCCTATTTACTTGTGTTTTTCAGAAAAATTATCCCATGACTTAAATACTCTTCAGGGCAGTTCTGGTCCTTCCTTTGAATATATTGGTCACAAGCTCAGCCCTTTGAGAGTAAGCTAAAAGCCTTCCTTAGAAGAATGATATGGTGATGGAATAAATAGCTTCAGTAGCTCTATAGAACGTACTTTTAATTCTGTCATGGTTGTGCAATTCATTTTAATTTAATCTCTACTGCCAACCAATTGCTCGAAATTCTTTCTTCCTGATTTGAAAGAAAACTCAACTTAAATCCCAATAACAAAAGGTCACTTTAATGTTTTAATAACCCATTCTAGTTTACATTCGCAACTAGAGGACTTTCATCAGATCCAATGCCAGACACTGCCCCATTTCTTTCAGGCACACAGTCCCTGTCCTCCTCACCCGGTCTGCGCCTGGTGCGAACGGGAACAGTTCACTGCTGTCAACCACCTCGCTCCACTTACTTAACTGCTTTTATTACATTTGTGTTGAGTAGCGTGCTGATAGTGACATAGTGAGTTTGTAAAGTTTGGGAGCAATTTGTTGCCATTTCTGCATTTCTAGTCTTTTCACTGATGCGTCTAAATGGTTTTCAGAATGTATATCCTACAAATGCAGTGGTGGAAGTAGGAAGTATCTCCTCCAGAGGAGGGATGTTAGCTTTAGAATGGGATTAACGTTAACCTTGTGGAGGGTTTCAAATTTTCACTGAATATGTTTCAAACTCAAACTTTATGTCATTTTAATTATTGGAAATCTGCATCACAGTGAAGTGATTTTGAAAATTTTGCCTGCTTTGCGTTGGAAAGGGTCAGTTTTGAGTTGCAAACATGTAGTGTCGAACTATCAGGTTTTATTTGCCTGCTCGTCTGGCCTTAGTGTTGTACGCTGTTTATCTTGAAATATAACCCTGGGGTCTCACAGCAAATTGACAATTAAATGTTACTTAATTTTGTTTACTTCTGTCTGGCTTTCAGATGTGAAAGATACCCAGCTGGAAGGAAACACTGTGAATGAAGAGTTAACTCTGCACAGACTCAAGCTAAACTGTCTGAATACACCCCCTGTGATCGTAGTACTTATATTTGCCCAAGCTGCAAAGCTCTTTCAATACGATCCCAGACTGCTCTTCTGTGTACGTTTCAACAGTACAGCAAACAGTTAAACTCCCGAGAATAAGTGGGGAATGGATTATATTACTTCAGCAGACACTCATTCTAAAACATATTTTCTTATAACCTTATCTGAATAAAGGCTGCCCTGGTTCTGAAATCTGTAATGTTATTTTATTACCCTCACACTCAAACATGCATACAGATCTGACAAGCAGTACATTCATTGGCTGAAAGCAACTTCCACTTTAGCAGCTGTATCTATTTTGGTGTATTGTCTTGGAGGCTGTGTCAACGAGCCTCCTTATTCAAGTATTCAGTATGCAAGTGCTGAAGTTTTTGAATGGAAGCAGACTAATATTAATCTTCAGTTATCAAAAAGTCTAATTCATAATCTATTTTCCCCAAGTCCCCAATAAAAAGAGCATATTTTTTATATGTCTGACAAAAATTCATTTTTATTTGCTGCAGTAGGATTTTTTTTTTTTAAACAAATTTGCCACCCCCAGAAGAGGATGTGAAACCAGAGAACTTAAGTGTCTGATGTTATGGCAGGTGAAAACAAATTCATTCTCTGTACCTTTGAGACAAGACCTACCAGTTGAAAATCAAATAAACTAATTAGTGTTGAGCAAAGAACATTTCATACTTTATGGCTCTCTGGGCTAATTTCACCCATTTGCAACTTCTCATTATATTAAACTTCTTAAATCAGTGGGACATAAGGCACTGTACTGAGAGCAAGGTCAGTGAAACCAGACTCTTTCAGGATATAATGAATGGAGACAGAATTCTCCAAGGGATCTTCTTAATGTGTGTCAGGAGCACAACAGATCACAGACTAGTGATTTCAAAATGGACCCGTAGTTCATTTTTTTTTTTTTTCCAAATGCTCTTTTCATGTTTTCTTCTTGAATGTTTCTAAACTAAATACAAATGTTTAATAGAAAATTCTCATTATTAATCTGCCTCTTCATAGAAAAAGGTAAAGGTGAACGTATGGGGGAAGAACCCCAGGAATATGTTCCTATTCGGATAAAAACTGAAACTGCTGAGCAGCCACTTAGTATGACTTACATTATTCCTTATTTTATAGAGATACATTTTTTAATGTACACGCCTAATGACACAATTCCTTCAAGTCAGTGGTCTGCACACACAGAAGGAAGGAGTCCAGAAGCACTCCTGAAACTCTATTCTAAAAACAAATGTTTATCTAAATTTACCCACTGCAAAGTGCGTGCCTCTAAAAGTAATGGTTTGGCGATCGCGGTCTGTAAACAGTTCTGATGGATGTTCTCCAGCTGCCAGAAAGTCTCTCTTAGATTATTTAGAAATACGGTTTTCATTCCTGTTTGGAAATGATCATAGTGAAACCTCCATTGAGCATCATTATTTGTCGTATCTTGAATTGATATGCTAAGTACATTTTGTTAATAGAGTCACTGCATAGCAGTCCAAGTGCAACCGTTACAAGAGTTTTGGTTTTCTTTTAAGTGGTATTTGTCAGAAAGATTTTAGTCAGGAAATTTGTGGTAGCTGGAAGGATATAAAATAAACAAACCCCAAAACCTGAGGAAAAAAATACCCCACAAGTACCTCAAAAAAGAAACCTAAACTTAAAGACTATACAGATTTTCTCTTGAAGTGTGTATAAAAATGGCTCAATGTTTTGGATGCGTAAATGTTCATTGAGTCTTAAAGTTAGCAGCGCGTAAAACCAGGCAAGCAAACAGAAATGAATAGATCAAAAAGATTATCCAATAGATTTCACAGATGTAGCTGACCCATCCAAATCTCCTAACTTTGTAGAATCATTTTTATTCATTCGGGTTTATTTCACATATTAAAAGTATGACTCATCCATCCTGAGCATGAGAACCGGATCTGCATTATTATACAAAGCACAAGCTGGTAATCTGGAAGAAGGAAGTATATTGGTTCTTCAGGAACATTTCTGATTTATGTTGGAAGACAAATCCAGGGACAAAAGGATGTTAAATGAAAACAACTGGATTTACAATTGGTGCATTAATACAGCACTACTGGAAATACCCTTTGTATCTTTGCCTTTTTTTTTTTTCCGCGAAGGGTAGGAGAACAAAATATTTGATTTAGCGTAACCTTGTCAGTGTTTTGTTCGGCTGCCTTCAGTCATGAAGGAATGCATGCTAGGATGGTGTAGTCTGTCTCTAATGATTTTTGATGTGGTTACCCTTAAGAAGCTATTTTTCTGTGAACTGCTAGAAGATTTTATATCCTGAAGCATCTCTACTTTCTCCATTCATAACTAAATTGGAACACTCAATTTTGAAATAATAGTTAGTGTGATTTATTATTTACCACGGCAGCAATGAAGAAATGTATTTGAAAAGAAGCCAGTGGCAAATTACAATCGATTTGCACAATATAACAAATAAAATATTTTACGGAGGCAGACTTGCTGTTTCGAGTGGTATGTGATCCATAATAATATCTCCAAGATGTCTGCTTCTTTATTACTGTCAACAATTCATTAATCATTTTCCTACAAAAAAGCCACCCCCTACCTCAGTTCAGACATCTGAGAAAGTGCTGACTGTGGCTCTGCAGAGTCTACCCACCCCACCCCCTTTTTTTTTTTTTCCAAAATGCTGTTGTTTAAGTGAAATGTATATACATGAACTTCAAAAAGTCCCTTCAGGTGCCCTTGGAGGGAAAGCAAGTAAAATTACTTATTCTGTGATGGAATTGTAATAGTCATTACGATGATGGACTGTAGTTACCTGATGTGTTGTATGGTGGCTGTCAACAAATACAAGAATGGGAGTGACTAATGATGCACAAATAATTAAAACCATCCTAAAAGGGTATGTGTAGTTGGGGATTCTTACAGCTGCAAGTTCACTAGAAACAGGTACTTGGGCTTATCTTGCAAGGTGGGTAAAGGTAAAATAGTGTATTTTTAAAATAAAACCAAAAATTTTGTTAAGATCTTTCTGCTGTGCCTCTAAATATTTGGTTTTCATCCCCCAAAGCTGTTCAGTTATCACAGCGGAACTGCTGAGCGCTGTGCAGCAATGTCATCAGAGGAATGACACTTCTGCCAAGAGCCAAGAATGTTGCAGGTACATCTTTTGAGTTAATCCATAATGGTTTTTATTATATATTATTTAGCTATGAGATCTTTATCTTCCCATGATTTACTGTGTTTTCCTGGCTGTTGGTGTGTTCCTGAGGAAGAAAAAATGGCAGAAGCGAAAGGTGCCTGAGCTACAAGAAACTTTTTACCCCAGAGATGATAACGTGCAACTAGCTACAGAAGAGGCAACTTTCCTGAATCCTCTGCTGCTCAGTTTGTGTATGTCAGATTGTGCCGGACATTTCTCTGCATCCTTTAGATAACGTGGATGAGCTGCAGAGGGATGAATTTTCTGCCTCTAGTGAAGTATAAATGAAAGATTAGATCTACAAAGATGTTTAGGTGTGTGAAGAAGCAGATAAATGCTGACAGGCTCATCAGCAATCCCATGTTTAGGTCAGTGTGTTTATTCAGAATTAAGTGAATTATTCATGTAATTCTCTTCTGAAAATATCAACTACTGCCAAGCTGGATGCTTAAATGCCCATGTGAATCTGACCCAAACTATTCCTATTGCTTGTCCAGTGCTGAGGAAGAACACTGCAAAATTTACAGAATACAATGACAGAAGCAGAGCTACTGGTTTATTTTATTCGTAAAATAAGGCTACTTCCCAAACATAGCTAGTTACTGCAGAGGAGATCATTCTGCTGAAAACATGTAACAGCGCACTAAGTTATGTAAAGTCTATTAAATAACGGTAAGGTAGTACCTTTATTACAGGTGGGTCAGGGAAGGCAGTGTGGGAAGAAACAGTATGAAAGAGCATCATGTCACCAGAGCAATGTCTTCCACGTTTTTCTTATTTAATTTCTATTTGCGTAAGCAAACTTCCGTAAGAAAAAGGGCAGCATGGAATTTTTTTGTTTGAATGAAAGTCATTTGCTTTTGGAGAACTTTCCAGGGTTTTCAACTCTTTCATTTTGGAATTAAACTCTGCCACTCGGACAAGGCAGATAGGCAGCTAATTAGCCAAAAAATGGGCACTGAGAGCTCTTGGAAAAAAATTTCACACTTTTGTAACTAAAATGATTGCTGAGGATATGGTATTGATTTGATAGTTTTGCAGCTGAAAATGTTTGCTAATTGGAGAACCAATTTTGTATTTTTATTCCCAGCACAGAAGCAAGAAGCTTCTGAGTTAAGTATCAAGAGCAAATACTTGCTGAAGGAAAAATAAATCCAATAAAACCCCAGAATGTAATACTGGATGAAAAGGCAACCTGGCAGCCTTGCTGTGGTCATTCTAAAGCTGCTCTATACAGAGACAGGTAGAAATAGTCATAAAAATAAATTTTAAAATTATTATTAATGACTGCTAGTAGGCAATAACAGCTGGCTAAGCAAATTTTTTAGCTGTTGCTTTCATCAAAATGGTCCATGGTGTTATTACTACTGTTGTAATATTTGGCCATATTGACCACCATCAGTGGTCCATGCTGGCCTCTAATCGGGAGATTTGGAGACACACCATACATAACGTCGCTGTCTCCTTTGAGAGCACGCGTAGAATCAGTCTCGAGGAGAAAAGACAGTGCGGAAAGAGCCGTGCCTCGACTATACCACCCAAGGAGACCTGCCGGTGTGCTCTTTGCAACCGGACTTGCCTATCCCGCGTTGGCTTTTTCATCCATCAGCGCGCCTGCAGTAAGCGTGGGGAAAGCCCATCCCAAATCTTGGTCCGCGAAGCCAAGCCATGGTGATGATGATGACGTAATGATTAACAATGAGTTACAAAACCTTCTGATGTGTTGCCCTTGCTTTTGCAGTTGTCTCTCCTATGGCAAATAGTTGTTAGAGAAGGAAGCAGGTAAAGAGGAGGACTAAAAATATTAAATATTGCTTTTTTTGTTTCTTGAAAACCTTAACAATTCCCACAAAATATCTGAATGAGATGAGAATTCTATGAGATTGTTTTTAAAATGGATGCCTTTTTAAATTCCCATCTAGATAACTGTGTTTCATCAGGCAGTATTAGCCCTGTGTTAATGCTATATTCAGGAAAGATAAATCAGAGCTCTTTTCTGTTTCACATGTCATTCAAATAGCAAACAGTGTTTGCTGATCTGTAGCTGAATATTTGCAGGCTGCTGGTAACTGCTGACAAATTACTTCAAAAAAAACTACACCAATCTCTTCCTTACATCTGTATCCCTGTCTCTGAATTTTCTTAGGGGTTTGGTTTTGGTTTGAGTTTTTTTTGTAATTTTTTCTCTATTTCAAATCGGATATTGACATTTCTGAAAAAGTACCAGCCACTATCGCAGGTAATTTCAATAAATATATGTCCAGCAGTACAAGAAGAAAAAAGAGGCATAGTAAATCCCCCAGCAACAGTATGCTGCCAGCCCATTCCTTCCCCTACCCCCCAAAATCTGTGGAGCTGTGGGACGCTTGCTAGGAAGATAGCATAAGATATAGAAGTATGAATAAATAAAAGAGCACTTGTTCCCTCCATGTGCATGTCTTGTGCCATTTTATATCCCTTTCATGTCCCTCCCTTCATCCCTGCTGTCTCGTTGCTTTTATTAATTGCTCTGCTTTTTCTCTCCTTTCTTTATTCTGGTCTTTCTTCTTCTGGAAAAGCATAACTTCTGTTCATTCATTTTTCTTTTCTTCATTGTCTCTTGACCATGTAAGTCTCATTTCCTCTACCCCAGAGAGAGTTTCTCATTTCTCTTATTTCACCCCCTATGATCTGTGTTCCCTTCTATCTCTAATTCTTTCTCTATCACACTCCCTCTGTCTCACTGACCACCTTCCTCTGGATTCTGCCTTTGTTCTTTCTTTTTATGGCCTCATCGACTTCTTTCCTATGGCCTTTACATAACTGATTTCATTTTTTTCTGTCTACCGCAGTGCACAGCTGGCACGTCCAGCTACACCCCTTGTTCTTACTTGCTCCTCTTACATCACCTCAGCTTCTGGACTTATACCCTTCCGCTGCCTCACTGGGCTCCACCCACAGCTGCTTTGGTTTGTTCTACTCAAAGGGCATAAAGGAGACAGAAGTACCTGAAAGCACGGCCCCTTTCATAGGAGGCTGCCGTGCTGATGTACCGCTGCTGCTCGGTGGCCTCTGCCGGTCCATCAGAGCGTGGAGAGGCTGGCTGTGAGGAAGGGAGGATTCATAGCCTGTGCCTGCTGTGCTCTGATTATTCTGCACTTCCCAGAGCTGTGAGAGGCAGAGCATAATTAGATCAGCAATGAAGCTTTTTACAGTTTGGAATCATTTGTTAGTCCCACTGATAGTTTTGTATAGTGAAGGGTTGGTTTATGTAGAAAGTTAGTTATTGAATTACGGTATGTCAGTCATAATAATTAGCAAGCCCCAGCTTATGCTCACTACAGCAGGTTGTTTTTCCCCTTAGGTAGGTTCTAACTTGGATAACAAGTATTTGAAATTTCACCTTCACATGTAAAACTGTCTTTTAATATGTGAAGGTCCATACTGGATCCACGGCCTGGGGCAGAAGCTTGGTGTCGCTAAAATCTGTGTCTGTCCTTGCCACCGGAGGACTGTTAGGTACGATGGCTGCAGCTGTGCCAGCCTGTGAGCACTCTTCTTCATACTGTTAAATAGCAAATTGCTGCATGACTTAACTAGCATCCGCTCGACGATGCTCGAGCATGGTTTTGGGGGTAGCGTAGGCCAGGAATCGCCCCCTGCGAGGCAGCTGGGCTAGCACTACCCTCTTTGGACACAGAAGCATTTTGCTGAATGGAAACGAGCTGCGCCTGTTAGTTGGCCCTGAAAATGGTTCCTGGATTATTTCATTTACTGGTGTACGTGCTAAATCTCATCTCTTGGTTTCCTAACTTTAAGAAGTTTACTGCTCATATTTATACCACAGCTGTACTGATTTACATCAAAGCTCATTCTAACCCTGTGCCATCTCTCCAGGAGTAACTTCCTCAGACGCTCCTAGCAGACGTAAATGATGCACTCCCCAAATAATCCCAGGTAATGGAGGTCTTCTCCAACTAATTACCCGACCTTCGATACAGCTCATGCAGATTTTCCGTATGCACAACGTCCTTGGTCGAGATTTACAGTCAGCTGCTACATAGAGAACCACCTTCTTTTTTGCTTGTTTGAGCTTAGCTTCTGACTTCACGTGATGCCTTAGTTCTTGTGGGCAAGAAGCAGTAAATAGGTGACCTCTGTCCGTGCTCTGTCATTTATGGCTGTGTTAAAGAGTGCAGGTCGTAGCACAGGCTGCTCGAAATGTCCACTGCTTCTCTCTTCCCATTGCAATATCTGTCCATTTTTGCTTTTACCCTCTCGTTCTTATCTTTTAAACAGGAAATATGTGGATTTCTTTTTTTTCTTTTTTTTTTTTTAGAGTTTCACTGAGTACTGATACTCATGAAAATTAATGTGTTGTTTTTAATCAGGTCAAAGTCAGTTCTGTAGGATTCTATGGGCTTGAATTCAGGCAAATGATTCGCAGCGGTCATTTTGGCTGGAGTTCTGATCTTGCAGAGATGGATTCAAATACACCAATAGCAACAGAATTCACCAAGAGCTGCGTTAATTCCTCACTTCCTTCCCTATACCAATATAGCATGTGGATCTATTATTTAGTGTTACTGACGAGCTTGGTTGAACTAGTAGAATGAGCAGCACTACACCTATGTGGAATGGATTTTTTTTAATGTACTAATAGTTTTGCTTTTTCCCTAGTAATGGTGAATATATAACTGTCTTTACTGGTTTTGTTTAGATGGTAGGTTGTTTTGATCACTCCCATCTATCTTACACCAATGAAACATCAGAATAGGTAAAAAAAAAAAAGACAAGAATAGGCAAGGCAAAAGTTTTCTTTAAAATTCCTTACATAAAATTGATTTTTTTGTGTAAGAATCCTCTTCTGTCCACTGTTTCTTCCATGTGCCTTTGAAATGGGAGAGGCCTGGTAGTGTCAAAGAGTGCTTTTCCGTGCTCTTCTACCGGCAGGTTATAAATAGAGCCCATATTGTTAGGGACTGAAATAAGCAGCTTGCTTTTTTGCTTGTACCAATGCTACTTCTAAAAACATTTCCCGTTAACTCTGCAGTCTAACAAGGCATGTTCCTGTCTTTGTCAGAAATACGTGTGTGTTTAGCGTGCTTGACATTGACCCATCTCCTTCACCTTTCCCTGCAGGAAGATAAAAGATACAACTATTTATTTTATTTAGCACTTAGTGTTGGATGTGTTTGCTAAATCTTACATTCTATATGTCTGAGGAGTTAAAAGTTCAAGATGACAATGTAAAGCTCAGTGCGTTTTCTCAGCAATTATTTCAATTCTCCATATTCTTTAAGTAGTTTTTATTCTCAGAGACAGATTCCCATGTGATCGTGCAGTTGAAGTAATTAATATGTTAGTGTTTAAGGCAGAAGGCATTTGTGGACTGTGAACATACAAGATGATAATGTAGAAAATTATCAGCAGATCTTAACTCGGATTTTCACTTCTGTGAGAGTCAGAGTGCTCCCACTACAAGGCGGTGGTTGAGATGTCTTTATTCTAGTCTCAACTGTCTCTCTCTGCTACCAGGAACAAGTTTCTAAATTCTCCCCACCCACTCTCAATATTTTTTAGCTCTAGGTGCTCTGTCACAATGCCTCCCACGCAGCGTGGTAGTGATGATTAATTCCTAACACACTCACAAGGTGCTTGTAAGACTGGCTTGCATTCTAAGTGGACAACTATAGACAAGGGTGGTAACTTTGTTTAACGCTTTATATTGGCAAAAATCTTCAAAATACGTTATAAACCTTAATGACAGGCTTATCAGTTTCTTCCAGGAAATTAGGAACCTTGGCCTCTTTGATTGTATGTTCCTTACAAGGAGCTGTATGGACATTTGAAAATATTTTGTGTAAACTCAGTGCAAATAATGAAATTCTGAAACTATTCATGACCACGAGGGAACAGGTTCTCTGTGCGGGGCCACTGGAACCTGCATTTCTTGGTCACTAGATAATGAACACTTGCAAAACCTTATAATCTAATCAAGCGATACCCACAAACATGAAGACAACCTGGTATGAATTATGTATTTGTTCATCTACCTACCAGGGAAAAGATAGTCAACCTCTAATTTAGAATCAAATCACGGAACTGGCAGAGACATGTATTGTGGTAAAGGAATCAAAGATGCGATGGCTGAGCTATTTATTTTAGCAAAACTCCTACATGGCAATTGTAAAATAATATGTATATGCTTACATTGAAGCATATTTGCATATAAGTGAATACAAATAGATTCATATACATCTCTATATAAATAATATTCTTGAATATGGTACATTTATGTACAGTGTCTCTAATAAATACATAAACAGTTTATCTAAATATATTTACAGTTTCATTCTTTTGACTTAAAACCCCGATATAGTCTGTTTTCCCTATGACAGACTTCAATGATCGGTGCACTTGATAATGCTTTCTCCGCTGAGAGTTACTGAGCACTGTAACCTCCTCCCATTCTTTGGTCAAAGGAATATTGGAGTAGATCTGTAGCTCCCATGTCAAAACAGGCCAAATAAATGTCAAAATTTTAATCTTGGGACTTTTCACTGGATAAAAGACTTCGAAACCCAACATTCTGAAATTTCTACAAGAAAGACAAACCAGAGGCTACCCAAACTAACTCTTACAGTACATGACAGTAGAGATGATGACGATTTCAGATTCCAGTGGTTTCTAAATTATGTCACTGTCCACTTTATTTTACATTGATTGTATTGACAGCTTCATCTGAAAAGGAAATGAAATCAAATATTTATTTCAAGAAAGTTAATTCCATTATTAGTTTTTAACTATTTCTTATATACAAGCTTGTAACTGTTTCCTTTGTAACCTCAGAATCTATGATGATACTTGGTTGAGTAAGATACTGAAGTTTATATTGCTTTTTAAGTTAGAGAGCAATTCTTAAAAGTGATTTTAAAAAGAGTAATTGCCTAACTTAGTAATTGTATGTAAAGTTGCTAAGAGCACGTCTAAGCTAATCATCATGAAGTATGTTTATAATTCACTACATATTTGTAATGTGTCATTGTTTGTAACCCGTTTGCGCACTCCTGTTTAAGAAACAAGAAAAAGTGCTAAGAGAATATGTTTAAATAATATTCTAGATGCAATGGCAACACAAGAAAAGCAGGGAAGTGGAGAAATAAGGCAGCTACAATATTCTGGTCTGTTTTACAGTTAATTCCATTGAGATGTCAGATCGGGTCACAATTACAAATGAGCTGTGGAATCTGTGCATGGAACACGAGGTAAGGAAAAGGCTGATGTTAACTCTAATTTTTTTTCTTTTGTCAGTTTTATCATAATTAATATACATTTAATATTTTCTTATAAAATTTTGTTGTATTGATTTTGATGTGCATATCACATACATTTAAGCTCTGTCTGCGTTTAGTGGCAATTAGTGTTAGTCAGCATTCATCAGTAAGGCTGACTGAGAAGTCCAGTTGAAGTCCAAATGAAGTGGCCTCTTTTCATTGGAGTAATGATCTACTTCTGTTCAAGAATTATCAAAACCTTCTGCTCCTGAAGTTTGGTTAGTGATTATCTTTTCTTATTCTTGTGTTGAGCTCCGCAGAATTTATTTTCTCTTGAACAAAATGACCTGCAGTTTCAACTGCAGGATTCAGCAGAACGTTTTCTATTTTCTTTTCTGAAGCACCTCAGACTTTTTAATGACGAAAGTCACAGTTTTCTGATCCAAAGGCACAGAAAAAGACAAGCACATTTTATTTCTAGCACATAGGAAGACAGTGGAGACTCTTCTCATGATCTGAAGACCAGTGAAAAATTAACCTTCCAGGTCCTTCTTATGGAGGCACGGAAAGACCAGAACCGTGGACAGTAGATGCATGACAGAGAAGTAGGATTATTTTCTGAAATAAGATTATCCCTGCAGAGCCTGGTCCCTATCAGATCCCAGTTACCTCAAAGAGCTAATGGTTCTGAAACTTTTTTTTCCAAAAGGCTTTTCAGAATTTTTATTTCATTTATATCCGTTTCATAGGCCCTTACCAACAGTGTAGTTTGGCTCTTCAAGCTTGATTATCCCTTCTATATCAAAGGAATGGGAAGACATATGTACCCATATAAAATTAGGGGTTGTCATCTCTCTTTTGTGCTGAATAGATGTTATCTAGCCAGCACCAGATGGAGAAGAACCATAAATCCAGTCCTGGCTCACTCAAAAAAATGTTTCCAGCCACGTTTTGTTGGAAATTCCAGGTTCTCCTTCTCTTAGTCCTAAAAATCCCCCTTGATCTTTGTCCAAGCTACTGAAGATTTGAGAGGGTCAGTATCCTCTTTGGCTTCAGCAGAAATCCTTAGTTCTTAGGCAGCTTTTCCTTACCAGCACGGAAACCTGCTACCCTGGATTACTTTTGCAATTAACAATTTGGCAACTTCTTTTATCTAAAGATGTCGCAGATGCTGCAAACTCATTTAATCAAAATTGAAGATTCATTTGCTTTGTGCTTTGAACTGCTAATGTGTCATTTCAGTACTTTGCTGACCTATGAGTATATATCACCAGATGATAACAAAACACCTATATCGGTTTGTGCTGTATATTAATTTATTTCTTGCTTTAGAACTTGGAAAGATTTGTGAATTTTTTTTTTCAAATTGAAATCTTCATGCTCCTCATGATCTTCCAAAGGAAGCATTTAAAATCTCTTTTGTAATCGTTAGCCTCTTAATGATTTATAATAGTAACGTGTAAATTTTGTGACAAGTAATCTCCAAACTACTTGTTACGTGGTTTTAAGTATCATTCACTGAAAACAGGCAGTGCTGTAGAAGTCCCAGGAGCTTAATGAAGCTCTCTATGATGCTCCTACAAAAATTGTTTTGGAGGTTTGGCAGCAACTATTCACCTTTGCTGTGAACCAACCAGCTCACACAGGAAAAAAAAAAAATCCACCTAAAGTACTGCGGCTTCCCTTTTAACCGCATCTTTGTCTCCTGATCAGGGCTTTATACTGTGAACAATTTAGAATGTCTGTATTGATTAAACCTTAGGAGTCGCCACTTTAAATTCTATCTGGTATTCTGCGAACTATAATGAACATTACCGAATGCATGGCGTCTTCTGGGAAGCACCTTGAGATGATCAAGTTTAATTTCCCCTAGGAAGTTCTTACAGCAGTGCAATCAAGTTAACTTTTACTCTCTGTAATGGAATAAAATTTAATCTACAATTTTTCAACCACCACCATTTCCTAATTTTCTCCTTTAAAAAAAAGCTGGGTTTAGGTTACTGATACACTTTTTCCCATAGTGCAACTAATGAATATCCTGTCCCTTTTTAGTATGCTGAGTATGTCAAGTAGATTAAACTCTATGGTTGGTAAGGAATTTATGTAAATATTGCAATTAAATTTTGTCTGTAATAATAGGTGACCTTTTATCTAGTATATATTGAGTCCCCTAATCTCTGAGATTGTAATTGAGTGATGAAGATGCAAGGCTTCATGAAAGAAAGGCAGATCATAAGAAAATAATAACTTTTTTGTGTAAACCACGATTTTCCAATTACTACTCTCAGCTGGGACAGAAAAACATCTAACTTGTGATATGTTCTGATCCAAAATTAATCCTTTTGTAACTGTGCTTTTTTGTCATTAAAGACTAGTTTTTCTTTCTTCCAGGAAAAATCACCAACTCCAGTGGTCATTTTAATGTGAGCTGTCTCTTTTTATTATTATTTTTTATTTCCCAGGATATTATTAAAGTATAAGCATGTTGGTAAATACATATTTAAATGATATAGTGAGGTGTCTGGATAAATAATAATTTGCATGATTTATTATCTCAAATAATTGGTTTAAGACATGCAAAAAGACCAGCCCTTGAGTAGTGGGCATGCTTTCCTTTTTCAACTGGTGAAGTAAATACCCAGTTGTTACTATCAATAGTGTTAAGATATGTAAAAATGTTTGTAGATGCTGAATAAAGGAGAGTTAAGGTTTTGATGACATGATACATGCATGATAAAGTAGAGATAAGATCTGACTGGCCAGAAGTTCTGGGCAAATATGGATGGAGCCCTTTGCTGTGCTTTTGCAGGACAGGAGAGAAATGTTTAAAGACGGGCTGTGCTCACGGCATCTGCGTCTGTGCCAGCAGAGCCACGCAAGAAAACTGTCAAATGTCACAGCGATTTTGTTTGTAAGGTACGTTGAAATGTAATGATAAAAAATGCTGTATGATTTGTTTATTTTATTTAGACAAACTGTTGTTTTATTCTGCTTATTTGCTTCCAACTCCTATATTTGCTTATATTTGTCAACATTGTCAATAGTGGGAAAGTGTGACCCCCAGTTATCTTCTTTATTGAAATAAATAATTTTCAGATGCTAAATTATAGCAGTAGCCAGCAGGAGGAGGGAAGTGATTGTCCCCCTGTACTTGGCGCTGGTGAGGCCACATCTTGAGTACTGTGTCCAGTTTTGGTCCCCTCACTTCAAGAAGGACATTGAGATGCTTGAGCGGGTTCAGAGAAGAGCAACAAAGCTGGTGAAGCGTCTGGAGAGCAAGTGTTATGAGGAGTGGCTGAGGGAACTGGGGTTGTTTATCCTGGAGAAAAGGAGACTGAGGAGAGAACTTACTGCTCTCTACAGCTACCTAAAGGGAGGTTGTAGTGAGGTGAGGGTTGGTCTCTTCTCCCATGTGACAAGTGACAGGACGAAAGGACATGGCCTCAAGTGGTGCTGGGAGAGATTTAGGTTAGATATCAGGAAGAACGTCTTTACAGAGACGATTTGGAAGTGTTGGAACGGGCTGCCCAGGGAGGTGGTGGAGTCCCCATCCCTGGAGCTGTTTAACAGCTGTGTAGGTGTGGTGCTGAGGGACATGGTTTAGGGACCCTGGCAGTGCAGCGGTAACGGTTGGACTCGATGATCTTAAAGGTCTCTTCCAACGAGGTGATTCTACGATTCTATAATCCAGGAGATTACTAGATACTTTAAGCTTGCATTATGCTCTGCTCAACAATTGAGAGCAGATACGCCTTAATTTAAACTGGGGGGATGGGATGCTTCTGCAGGCGGGTGGTCTAAGGCCCTCTGCAGCAGTCTGTTAGGGCAGTGCTGTCTGGTGGGTGAGGTTTGCGTTTGCTGATTGGCGGGGAACTCTCCCGAGGTGACAGTTCGTCAGTGCTTTGTCATTCCTCTTACAGCAGAGGTCTGAGAATCCTCTCGAGAGAAAATTAGACAAATAAAACCAAATCAAGCTAAGCAATGGATACAGTTTCCCAGATAGTTCATACCTTTGCTCTGCAAGAAGTTTATTCTCTTCTTCGTGCTGCGCCAGTGTTATATTTATGGTTTTGAGGCGTAAATCTTTCTGCTTTGCAAAATTTCAGTTTCCTGGTCAGTGCGTTAACCAACATGTAATCAAGCACTGTTCCTTTGCACAGGGTGAAAAATCATTCCCACTTCAGACTGCGGTAAAAACAAAGAAAATTGAAATTTTCTATGAAGCGAAGTTTAAAAACCTGTACTTTGGAGTTGACAGAATTTTTTAATCTGTTTATTACATTAAAAAAGAATAATTTATACTTTAAATTATATA
>NW_010420039.1:4160-6290 GCF_000710305.1 Buceros rhinoceros silvestris | reverse complement strand
GGGGCGCGGTGGGCTCCGTTGGCTCCCCGGTACAAATCCTTCCGGTTCCTAAAGGGAGCTCATCGCATCTCCCGGTGATTCACCGACGGTGTGTGCGGGTACGGGGGGTGTTCGCCTTTGCATGTCAGTCCAAGTTGCCTTGCTCGCTACAAAACCTGTGCTCTCTTTTGCAGCTGTCAGGGTGAACGGGGAGGTGCATCTGGAAAAGGGGGTGGGGGTGGAGGTAAAATGTTGATAAATCCACCAGCCTTGATGTTCAGCTCCGTGCGGTGGAGTTTGGGGAGAGAAGGGAGATCTGGCGAAGGGGGAGGAGGACGAGGAGGACAGAGATGAATGGGGGTCGAGGGAGAGGGGAAGAGAAAATGGATTGTCCCCCAGATTGCCACTGAATCTGCTGGGCTTCCCCCGCTCCCACTCTCACACCATCGGGGCTCGGTCCAGGCTTGCCAGCATTACGGCGCAGGGCAAAGCGCTGAGCCTGATTTCTGGGAGCCAGCGAGGTTTGCACAACTGCAGCAAGAAGCCAAATCAAAAAGCCAATCTGCGAGCCTCCAAACTCCACGTCACCCTATCAGCTGGGAGCGAGAGCTGCAACAGAATTACAAGCCATGCATATTTATTCTTCTGAATCCAGGGGGGGATTTTCAGATGGTTTAAAGCAAGGCACGACAAAAACAGAACAAACCCTTTCCAGAATAAATAAAGGCAGAGCACGTCTTGCATGTAACGTGCGCACACTCACACACGCACACGCACCCATCTCTATGACATCTCCGCGGGTATATACAGACAGAGATAGACACTCACTGAGCGGCGATCACTCCTGTACCCTCCAAGTGTATTGACTTGACTTTGTGTGTTTCAAGCAAGGGAGGGGAAGAACACAGTTCCTGAGCCTCAGAGCAGAAGATATTGATTGCATATCTGAAATTTAAAGCATCTGCCAAACACTTCTGAGAGATTAAATATAGGCAATGTAATTACACGGGCAGAGTTGGTGCTGGTATCCATTTGAAGCTAAATGCTTTGGTTTATGCTTGCAGAAAACACCCAGGTTTGGGGTTTTTTTTAAAAAACCGAAGTCAAATAACAAGTTGTGAAACAGCAAGTCATTTAAAGGTATAAAAAACCCGTGCCTCCAAAGTTGCTATTTGACTTTGGCAGAGGATGACTGGGGGCTGGTTTCCAGCGCCACGGAACAGGACAGCAGCTGTATGCCTTACACAAGACACATTATGATGTTTGCGCACCAGTTTGTCTCTCCTTGTGATCTCCTCTGTTTTCGCCACAGCAGTTACAGGCAGACATGTACCTCCAGGAGATCTACCTTCTGGCACGGCTTCTCGCTTCTTTTAAGGGACCGGCAAGCCCAAGTATTATAAGGCAACAATCCCTGACACAGGGCTATTCTGCCAAAGGGTAGGCTCTTTCATCCTCCAGAGCTGTCCCCAGTTACTCCCCTTACCCATGAGGTGATGAAGGAGCAGAAGCCTTCTGGTGAGACCTGAGCACACATGCAAGCGCAAACCGTCCTTGTCAAAAGCAGCTGTGTAAACTGCCATGAGAAACCCGAGCCCGAGTCCTACACTGGGCAACAGCTTTTACCTCAGCCAGACGCAAGCAGGAGATGTACAGAGAGGGAAGGGGAAAGGGCAGCAAACCAGTTACTGGGACGGTGACATGTAAAATAGTTGCACCTACTTCATGCAGCCAAAAATGGGTAAGGAAAGCTGCAAATGACCTGTGGGGCCCCGCAGAAGAGCACAGACCACCAAGTCCCTGAAAGTCAGCTGGTACGTTCTGGTTGCAGCTCCTCAGGGCAGCCTCACCCCAGCAGCTGCCACATCCCAGCATGGAAGGCACCCAGAGACCTGGAGGAGCAGTTAGCCACTCTGGTCTGGCTACTCACTGATATTAGTTAGAGCACGACATGGAACCCCAGAGACAGAGGGGCAGCCAGAGGAGGCCACAGTGGGACACAGCTGAGGTAAGATGGGGTGAATGAGGAGGAGATGGCGGCACAGAAGAGTGTTGAACATCCCATGGGTCCCAGACTCAGCCCTGTATCTCCCCAGATGACACCTGTCACTCTTGCTGTCCCCAAATAATACAAGCAAATTGGCATACCAT
>NW_010420039.1:3705-4118 GCF_000710305.1 Buceros rhinoceros silvestris | reverse complement strand
TTTTTGCCCCCAAGATGCCCCCTGCCACTCTTGCTGTCCCCAAATAATCCAAGCAAAGTGGCATACCAGGTGGAAATGTGGCACAGGATGCACATGGGCCAGAGGACAAAGTGAGATCTATCATATGCCAAGGTGCCCCCGCTCAGGGTGCTGGCCAGCTCCGCACAAGGCTGCACACCGGGATGATGCTCCTGTGTGACTTTAGGGAGAGAAAGGGCTTTCCAGTGCGTGGGGGCACACAGGCACATGTGCACAATTGGCCCAAGACACTGAAGTGCCCAGCAGTCTCATCAGAGCTGTGCAAGACTCTCACTGATGTTGACACATAGAATCATCTGCTTGGGAGAGACCTTTAAGATCATCGAGTCCAACCGTTCCCCCTGCACTGCCAGGGTCCCTAAACCATGTCCCTC
>NW_010420039.1:3121-3493 GCF_000710305.1 Buceros rhinoceros silvestris | reverse complement strand
CCAACCTGTTCCAATGTTTCACAACCCTCTCTGTAAAGAAATTTTTCCTGATATCTAACCTAAATTTCCCCGGCGTAACATAAAATCAGCAGCACAGCATCGATGGCTGGAAATCAAGAGCAGGTGGATACAGGACTCTCATGCTGGCCAAATCTCCAGGTGGCCACCTCCAAACCTCACACCCCTGCCAAGGGGTACAGCGCCCAAGGGTGGCAGCTCTCCAGTCTACTCCAACACCAAGCAAAGGAAACGACCCTGGCCAGCACAGCGGAACTCTCCCAACCCACAGCCCATTGTCAGGCGGTTCCAAACAACCGCTTGTGTTTAAGGCTCGGCCAGGGGGGGTCTTGGGTCAAGGAAAGGGACAAACAC
>NW_010420039.1:0-2982 GCF_000710305.1 Buceros rhinoceros silvestris | reverse complement strand
GGCAACACACAATTTTACTGTTGACAATAACTTAAGACAGACAGAGCTCTTTATTGTACACAGATGTTTCATTTCACCTCATCACCTCAACTCAGTACATTAAATCATGCCTAATATGTTTAAGAAACGCTCCCAGGCATTTCCCTTTTCCTTCTCTTCCATATGGGCCTGGTCTTACATTGCTTAACTCAGGCAGAAATTGTTCATCACAAGATGGAGTGGATGAGGGTTTCCTTAGTCTTAAAGGTGTGCTTGCAAAGTGCTAACCTGGGATGAAAGCATCCAAAGTACTATTTTATAACACTATAAAAAAATAAATAAACCCTCTTGTTTATATTAGCTTCAGCAAACAAAATACAGGGATTTCAAACTTCTGGGCTGCTTAGCACAACCTCACTAAGCAAGCCTGGATGTCAGTTTTTAATGAATACTGAGATCACCTGAGGTTTCAAGTATTACCTTACCTAAGCCAAAACCACTGGACTACTATAAAATACTAATATATTAAAGGACCACAAACTATTTCTTTCTTTCATAAAAGCTTTTCTCACTTTGTGAATGACAAGTATAATTAATAATTACATCGTGCAGCAACGACAACAAAAAAAATGGTAATGCAAAACGTATTCCCCTCCAGACTCTTCCATGATCACCTGAAGCAGAATCCGCAGGTAGACAATGTTGCTGGTGAACCAGAAACACATCAGCAGGGCAGCATTTCCCATGAGAAATCAGGACCTTAATCGCACTCTCCAACCTGTCTCCAAGCTCTTGAGGTTTGGGGTGGAACAAGAAATGCAGGCTTTGCTCTTCCTTTCCTTGCCCACCTAAGCCTAGAGAAGATTTTTCTAACTTAATCCACGGTTTCACGTCTTCTACTGGCAACCATGGTGATAATAAAGATGCTGGCAGTGGAACACAGCCAACAGCAGCACTGTTGATAAAGACAACGTGCGTAACAGGCATCAACTTGCTCTGTCATCTATAGACATAAAAAACCTGCCCATGTCCTACGAGTTCCAGAAGAAATTCTGGGAGTACGTTAGCGGAGTCGGAAAGGACCTATTCCTCCCCCTTCATCCACCAACTGTGCACTTGGCACATACGGGTAAGAATTTCATACGGTTGCCATCCAAAATTCCAGATGGAGATAGCCATATTACTGCTATATTACAGCAGACACCGCAAGCTGCAGACTTGTCTCCTCCTTGGAAAATTTCTAGCTGAGCAAGGCCATAGGAATTGCTTCCACCATCTTACTGACCCTTACTGATCTTCCAGCCCTTGGTCCTATGGCCCAGGAACGGCCACAAACATTTCCCCTTGTTGCTTGAATACAAGCAGCCTGACTGCTCCTGCTCCCAAGTTTGTTTCTGAGGGCCTGGCACAGCCTCCTCCTCTCATTCAAGATTTGGTCTTGGTGAACCTGGGTTATGTGTCAGGTTGTTCTTTCATAACTTTGCTTTTCCTCCCTCATCAGCCTTCATCACATGTCTGCTCATGTTTGTGTCAGAAGAGATGGGATGATGTGACATTTATTAGTATGATGCATCTACAGAGCCTTGAAATTAAGCTCCAAATCTGAGAAAAAAATACTTTGTAGGTGAAAGAGGGAAGAAGCCACCATGCAGGAAGCAGCCTCAAGGCTCTCCATGATCACAGAGCAAATGAACCCCTTTTAAATGTAAAATTCTGTGCTTTGCTCTGCAAACACGACTGAGGGTCAGCCAAGATCAGCTTTACACACAGATCCTCAACAGTGCTTAAGATCTGGTTGGATAAACCTTGAGACACCTGGGACAGTCTGTGCTCGTTTCAGGGCACTTCTTGTGAGCAGTGGGCAATTCCTCCACAGGTCCTAGCAAATGGTTTTCTGCCACAGATGCTCGAGGAAGGATGAAGCGTTGCTCATTCTTCGTGTAGCCTTTGCACACTGATCAGGAAGGAGTGGAAGATGGGTTTAATCCACAGTCGTGGCTGTGACAGGTGTAGGTTGTGATAAAATGTTCTAGTCTCACTGCAGAGCTTCCCAGGAGGTCTAGTGTGGGGTTGGAGGCCACATTCCTCAGGTCTGTCTCAGAAGGAATGGCAGTTCTTTGTGCAGTCATCTTCACCATTGCAACTGAGTGCAGAGCAATGTAGAGACAAGCCCTTGGGTATGTGACTGATACCACAAACATATCCTGGTCTGAGCTTGCCGGACTCACTGTGTAAGTGAACATGGACCAAAACGAACTCAATGCAGCATTCAGACACCATTTACAACCCTCCCAAATTTTTTTTTTAACCTAACTAAAGATAGCAGCTAGTCATTGGGAGACCAGGGTAACTCAAACCCTAGAGAACTTTTTATGAGAAGAGACACCTTTCAGAGAATCCACCTGGCAATGAAGGAGAGCAAGGGAACACCTCAAAACCAGATTTAAATTGTGGTAGATTCCAGGACACACATTAATTCCAAAGTTTTCCACTTTGCCTTGGCTTCAGCAACTGTGTTGTTCTGCAGATCGACTGCTGCGGGGTGCAGAGGAAGCGGACATCTGCGGTGGAGCATACCCGTGCAGGACAAACACCCTGGGTTGAGGCATGGCAAGCCAGTGCAGCCTGTGGCAAGAAACCGGCACTCCTTCAAAGGGGATTTTCCCAGCAATTTAAATGCCAGCCATGCGTAGTGCTCAGGGGGACCTTCTCAGCTTGTGGAGCTCTGAGACTTTCCTTCTTTTTGGTGTCTTAGGGCAACAGCTTAATAGTAACCCTGTTACAAACTGGATTTTATGTTTTTGGAGTGGTTTTATAACTTAAGTTTTTTCCAGGAAGGACCAATGGGACTCTGTTGGTAACAGCATCAGGGTGTGTGCCAGGACAAAGGACACATTCAGAGGTCCCTTTCAACTGCAGTGACTACTAATTAGCAGCCGACTCCCACACTGCTGGCGATACACCCATTTTCTCAGCTGCAGAACAAGTGCATGAGGCTCAGAT
>NW_010420038.1:5137-6278 GCF_000710305.1 Buceros rhinoceros silvestris | reverse complement strand
TCAACCAATGGCTTTTGGTCTCTGTGTCTTCCTTATACCGAGAGCAAGGTCTCTCGCCCCTCGTGTTCGGTTGTTGGTTGGAAAGGGATGATGTGTTTCCTGGCCTCATCCAGGTCCTGTTGGCTTTCCCCAGTGCTGAAGGAAACCGAGATACCTTCTCTCCGCTTGCATGGAACAGCAAAGAAGCCTTGGACAACATCAACCTGTTTGACCCCTTTAATGTCTGTCTCCATTGGTGCCTGAACTTTCTCAAAAGATGTAAAATTTGCTGTTTATATACTTTCTGTGCCAGTGGAGACACAGACTGTCATCCTGGCAGGCAGTGGGGATTTCAGCCTTGGCTGACATCAAGTTGTTGTCACTCAACTTAATTTCAAGGTGTTTGACTGATTTGGTTTTGCAGCTGGGTAGGTTCAAGGGCTGGACAGCACTTGCCAATCCCGGCTGCTAATGAAGGAGTTACATAGGTTTGACCCCAGCATCCACCCCCAAAGTGTCTCCTGGGCATTTCACCGCCTTGTATCCCCCTTCCTTGGGGGGACACAAGGAAAGCTGTAGTGAGGTCTGGCGTGAAGTGCGGTGATCAGCAGACAACCCTGGACAGGATGGGATGCCAAAGCAGGATGGCCAAACTCAGCTGTCTGGTGCAGGGGAAATGTTGGAAAGAGCAGGGAAACGATGCCAAAGTCAGCAGCACAGGCAAGCTATTGTCTGAGGAGTGCAGAGAGGTGGAAGGATCACAGAGCGGACAAGGAATCTTATTACGGGCACAGCCGGGGGCTTCGAGAGGCTCCAAGCTAAACAAAGTCCCCTGGCCACAGGGAGGAAGTGCTGACAAGACTGAGGCTGGTTGGATGAGCGGGAGCTTGCAGCTGAAGTCGAAATCCAGAAACCCCTCCTGGATCCCTCTTTGCCTTTTCCATTCCCCAGCAAAATAACATTTCTTGCCACCTGGCCCCGCAGCAACCGCACGAGCTTGGGTTCTGTTTGCTGTGAGCCGCACTGAGGATGAGGTTAATGAACTGCCGGTCGGGTTTCCCTCGCCATAAAGCTGCAGGGAGGCTCCGTAAAGCATCCACAAGCTTTCTTCCTTCCTTCCATCCACATCCTTCTTGTGGCAGCAGGACCAGGCCGGCCCGTG
>NW_010420038.1:4401-5086 GCF_000710305.1 Buceros rhinoceros silvestris | reverse complement strand
GCATCCCCAGCTCGTGGAGGATGCATCATGGGTGCCGTACCACAGTGTGGATGCTGTTTCGCTCCATCACAGCTTCAGGTACTACTTTGTTTGGCAGTTTTTTTGTATGGTTAATTGGGGGTATTTTTTAGCTGTGTTGATATTTTCCTCCACTCTGAAGTCCTGAAAACCAGCTGGGAATGGGCAGCTCCAAGCTTTTATTGTGCAGCCTTCAAAGCTGGTGCAGGGTTACTGTCCCGCAGTGCTCCTTGACATCCGTGGCTCAACATCCTGGCACGGTGCAGCATGAAATGACAGTGAAGGGGTGGGCAGGGTGTCCCATGGGCCCTTTCCCAGTCCCTTGTGGTGCACAGCCCTCTCCATGGCTGGGAATACGCTCATGGGAGTCATATTCTTGTGCTTCGGGCTTTGTTGGTTTCTCTGCTGGAAGACTTAATTCGAGCTCCCAGGAAGTGTACGCACACACATGCACACACCCGCCTCCTGTATCTTCTCCTCTTCTCTGCTTTGCTTTGTGCAAATGAGCAGGTTGCGATGGCATCGAGTTGGCTCATGAACGCTCCACCCCGGGGTACAGCAGCCTTGTCCCGGGCACAGCATCCATCCCGCAGCACAGCATCCCTCCGGGATGCTGGCGCATTGGTCTCCCTCTACTTCTGGATAAGCAGGTGCCTGGGAATAGGGG
>NW_010420038.1:3767-4184 GCF_000710305.1 Buceros rhinoceros silvestris | reverse complement strand
GCTGGCGCATTGGTCTCACTCTACTTCGGAATAAGCAGGTGCCTGGTAATAGGGGTGAGGTCCCCAGCCGCACAGAGATGGGAACCAAAACACCACTCCTGTAACCGGGATAGCCCCATCGGTGATCGCAGGCACTGCCAGAGCCCCCTTGGCTTCCTGCCAGGACAGGAATTCCAGGAACGCAATTGAAATTCGGGGCTTCCGGGCAGTGCATCTCCCAGGCTGAGTAGGGACCTTGGAGGGGGGATGAGAGAATGGGTGAGTCTTCCCCCTCCAAGGAGCAATTAGTCTGCAAGGTGATTTATTAACCGCGAAGGCGGTCACATTCCTTCCCTCGCCTCCCCTCACCTTATCTCCAGGCTGTCGGTCTGGCCCAGAGGGAGGAAAGTGATGGGACGCAGAGCTGGTGACACAGGC
>NW_010420038.1:1805-3548 GCF_000710305.1 Buceros rhinoceros silvestris | reverse complement strand
CGTACACTGGTGATGGGGCTAGGGGCTACAGGTCACATCAAAGTCCCCATGCATTTTAAAGACCTCTTTGCACTCCTAAAGACCTCCTGCATGTCTAAAGACCCTTGGGTTTGTTTGTGCCTGGAGGTTGATGACCCCTCTCACTACCCATTCCTTGGGGTGGTCAGGGCACCTCATGGGATGGCTAAAGTCACCCCAGCCCCAATTCCCTCCACCAGCTGCCTTGTCCTCCTGCCCATGTGGATGGGGAAAAGGGAGAAGGATACCAGCATCTCTCAGCTGTGCCTTCTCCAGCTCAGGGCGCCCGGTCTTGGAGGGTAACGAGTTACAAGGCAAACTCAAGATGCCCTCAGTGAGACCTGCCCCTTGACGCACGTTCCCTGGGGTCTCGACCCCTGAGGGTATTTTTAGCCACACTTGGAAGGAAGGCTGTTTGTTTTGTGCTTTGCCTACCCGCTGCTGTCGCCTGCATCGTTTCCCATGAGGGCTGACAAAAATACTCTTGAGATGAGTAGGACGGATGCCCCAGCGCGGCAGGGGCCTGTGTCTCTGCTCAGTTCGGGAGCAGGAGGAAGATGCAGGTAACGATGGGGGGTTGTGGGCATGACCAGTCTTCTTCCCCCCTCCGGGGCTATTTGATGGCTTCCCAAGGCAGTTGTGACATTTTCATGGTTTATCTTATTGAGGCATTTGCAGGGAGGATGTCTCTGGCTCTCCATGAATAAATGTTCAGGAACGCTGAGGTCCTGGGGGCTTGGTGGTGTTGCGCAGCCAGAGGGAGAGAACGCTGGCCCAGAGGCACTTCCTAGCAAACTGACACCAGCATCATCTTGGGGGCAGTGATGGGTACTGTCACTCATGCTGGCTCCAGTCCACATCCTCGTCCCCAGCCTCCGCCTTCCCGTCTCCCTGGCTGAGCGCCGGTCCATGGGCTGGGTCCCCAGGGTCTGTCTCCTTATGGGAGGCTCCAGTCCACATCCTCGGCCCCAGCCTCCGCCTTCCCGTCTCCCTGGCTGAGCGCCGGTCCATGGGCTGGGTCCCCAGGGTCTGTCTCCTTATGGGAGGTCAGCGACCGGGGATGTGGCAATATCCTTGGCACACGTCTTGATGGGGACCTTTTAACTGTTGTTTGGGCTTTTAGATGAAGAATGGATTAAAATCCCAAACATCAATAAGGTTTATAGATACCATCTGCTGCTGACAGGCGCTGAATTTTTCTGCTCGATGCCTGGGTGCTCCTGCCTCCAGCATTTTGGCTGTTCCGGTGTCAAGACTTCCTTCCTTCCTTCCTTCCTTCCTTCCTTCCTGGGAGCTGTGCCATGGGGAGGCTGTGAGCTCCACCCCTCCTTGGCTCCAGGGGCACGTGGCTGAGCATGGGGGGTCCTAGGGGGTCTTTCCTTCTGTGGCTCAATCTCTTGGCAGCAGGATCTCCCATCGGCATTAAAGCCCTTTCTGCAGCTGCTCTTCATCCTCTTGGGCTCAGAGGTCCTCATCCAGGACATCTCAGAGCTGGGGTCCCCAACGGTTTACAGAAATCTTTCCTCAAGAAGTGAGCAGGGGGAGGAAGGAAGCTGCAGGTCACAAATTCCTGCCGGGCTCTGCCCAGACCTCAGTGACACGAGGGGTCCCTGGTGCAACTGGGATAGCCTGAGTCCTGTGCAGCAAAATGGGTCTTCTGAGGCTGCTTCTGAGCTCTGCTCGGCCAGAGGCTCCCTCTGGCGTCCGTCTGGCCGTCCCTCTGCC
>NW_010420038.1:1436-1743 GCF_000710305.1 Buceros rhinoceros silvestris | reverse complement strand
GCCTGAGTCCTGTGCAGCAAAAGGGGTCTTCTGAGGCTGCTTCTGAGCTCTGCTCGGCCAGAGGCTCCCTCTGCTGTCCGTCTGCCTGTCCATCTGCCTGCCTGTCCTGCCTAGCTCTTGCTGGGGGGTCCATGCTTCTCCTGTGGAGGGAGGTTTTGCTGAGCTGGGCTGGGGTAGGGTCTCCAGGACACGGGCTGGGGACACAGCACTCACCGTAAAGCCTGATGAGTTTGTAGTTGTATCAGCAATGGTGTGGTCAGCAGGACAAGGGCAGGGATTGTCCCCTGCACTGGAGTCAATGGGGAGG
>NW_010420038.1:0-978 GCF_000710305.1 Buceros rhinoceros silvestris | reverse complement strand
GTGGGGACCTGGCAGTGCTGGGGGAATGGTTCAACCTGATGATCTTAAAGGTCTCTTCCAAGTGAAACAATTCCGTAATTCTGTGCAGTGAAATGAAGATCATTGACTTAACGAGGGCTGGCGGTCCTGTGCACAGGGAGGTCCAGCAGGATGTGCTGCTTTGCTCTGCTCTGCTCTCCTGAGCTGCCTAATCCTAGCAGAAGGAAGAAATGAGATTTTTTCCAGCTGGGCATCGTGTCTGCACATGCTTGGGGCACCTCAGCATGGTGCCGCAGCCGAAACCCTCCTGGTTGAGACAAGGTGGATCATCAGGCCTCGTGATGCTCCCCATGGGTTCCAGGAGCTGCCATGGAAGTACTGCACAGTCCTGGGGGGGAGCTTGGATCTCATGCCTGCTGCAGGCTGTCACCCCACCCCACTTATCTCACCCTAGTTAGGGGAAAGGCCATGGGGACACTGAGCTTTTCCACCTGTCCTCCCCACCAGTGGGAAGGAGCAGCAGGCACTGGCACCCCTCTTGGACTTGTTGATGACACGAGGGGCTCCCACACCCTGCCAAGACACCGCACCCTCACCCCAGGGTAGCAGAGCTGGGTGCAGCGGGGTATTGTCCGAACATGCCGGGCGGGTTGGCAGGCTGACTCCTTTCCTCAGCGTGATGGTTCATCAGGTTCACGAGCTTTGGAGGGGGCCATATGGGAACTCTGACATACGGACAAAAATGCATCCCGCATTCGATTAGTCGTGGGCTGTTCCACAACACGCGCCCCTAACAGCATCAGTCATGGGGCAAGCCTCTTAGCAACAGCAGCCTTGCTGTGCCAGCTGCCAGTTTAAGAGGAAAACTCACCCATTTGGCTTAAAGAGAGGTGTGGGAAATGTTGCGTGAAGCAGAACAGGCGCCTGAGCCTGTGTTTCAGTGATTTTCCTGAGTATTTTTAAACCAGATGCTACAGGCTTGGGGCAGAGCAGCTGGAA
>NW_010420037.1:8015-8255 GCF_000710305.1 Buceros rhinoceros silvestris | reverse complement strand
GCCCCCCCGCCCCGGTACCAGCCACAGCAGCCCCAGTGCCACCTCCCAGTCCAGTGCAGGGCTATGGTCACCAGGGATGCGCACAGACTTGCCCCTCCAGTCCCTGGGGACCCACACAGGCTGCGCTGCCCAAAATTGTTTTCACATCCCCGTGAACATGGTCTCGATCCAAATCCTCCAAGGAAACGCCCCAGCCATCACACCGGCTGGCCTGCTCCCCGACAAGAGCCAGCGGACACG
>NW_010420037.1:6923-7924 GCF_000710305.1 Buceros rhinoceros silvestris | reverse complement strand
CCAGCCACCACACCGGCTGCTCTGCTCCCCGACAAGAGCCAGTGGACCCGGCACGCTCCTGGGAAGGGCTCAAACATCCACCTTCCTGCCAACAAACCCCACCACTAACCCCCTCCCATCACTGCCAAGTGCAGTTGCCACCCGAGGAATGAGGGGCTGCCGCTGCCGCCTTGCACCACGATACAGCCCAGGGAGGGACAAGACGAGAACATCGCACAGGCAGTGGGGACGGACATCCCCGAGTCACCTCAGGCAGGGGGGACCAGGACCCTGCTGCTCCTGACACCACCCATGACTGTGACCTACAGCCTGAGAGCACAGCAAGCGGCGGCTCTGCCAGGCGCTGGCACACTCGCCACCGCGCTCGCCCGCCCCGGACAAAGGCCCAGCTGCAGGAATCCTCCCGAAAGGCAAAGCCGAGCCTGTGGAGGGGGGGCGGCAGCTGCGGGAACAAGCCACAGTCACTCACTGTTGGCTTTAACCACTACGTGACAAATAAGGAACGTCCATTAGACAATCCCGGATTATCTCCCAGCCCAGGCTACTGGAACCCGGTGGCACTGCGGCCACCAGTGTCCTGCCACCCTCCGTCGCTCTGCTTCTTGCTGGGAGGCCTTGAGCACAAGAGCAGGGCAGAAACAGCCGGAGGCACCGAGATAGGCAGCAGGGCATCCCAGGGACATGCGGCTGGGCTGCTCCAGGGACAGCTGGGGACTGTCCCGTGAAGGGGCAGCACTGCAGGCACATTTCAGGGCACTCCCTGGGCAGCTCAGGCCTGAAAACCCCCAGGGATAAACTGAACCTGATGGAAACCCACCGTGCCACAGCCCAGCCACCAGCAAAACCCCCATAAACCAAACCAGCCTGGGGAGGTGGGTTATGGGATCTGCTCCTTGGGAGCTTTCATGGGGAAAAAACGCGTTATGCTTCGCAGGCGAGCGGGCGCTCTGCGACAGGGTGGGGAAAACAACCTCTCACTGCCAAAGTCACGCGGATCGTGG
>NW_010420037.1:3862-6780 GCF_000710305.1 Buceros rhinoceros silvestris | reverse complement strand
CGCGGATCGGGGCTTGAATACGAGCGCAGAGGCACTCGGGGCTGCCTGCATCCTGCTCCGGTGCTGACCACACCGGCTCCCTTTTGCCATGTGGCTTCCCCAGGCAGCAAACGAGCCGGGCAGAGACCTTGGAAAAATCCCAACGAAACCTCACATCTGCTGGAAGGAAGCCTGGGCTTGCCGTGCTGAGAGCTCCTGCTTGTTTATACCTCGGGTTGTAGCAACCGTTATTTCAGGGGGAGGCCGTGTCTGGCGTGAGCTGCTGCCTGGCAAAGCCCAGTGGCACAGCCCTGAGCTGCTCTTTCGCAGGGTGCTCCTGCGGGGAGCAGGGCTGGAGGGGCTGGGAAAGCAGAGCCTCCCTTCACTCCAGCAGCAAGAATTTGCCCACACCCTGTAACACCAATAAACCCTTCGAGCGGCCGCAGCCCGGCACTCGCACAGCCCGCCCCACGCTTGGCGAGCCGAGCTGCTAAGCCACAGTAACTGGATTAGGCTCGGAGAGCAGAAAAATGCCGGCGAACAGGAAGGGAGCTTGGGGCAGCCAAGCTGAGCCCTGCACGGCTGGGCTGTGTCGGGCAGAACAGCTCCGCGGTGCCCAGAAGCACAACAAGGGGTGCACAGAGGAACCCCGACAGCTCCGGGGCCGTGAAGACCCCTGAGCCTCACCCTCTGCACCTGCACCTTTTCTGGAGTTGATGCCCATCTTTGTGAAAACAAAGCAGAAAAGATTCAGTTAGATAAAGGTGAGAGCAGAGCAAGGAGGGGCAGAAACACCCCTAAAACACCCCCGGTTCAGGGCTGTGAGTGTGAAGCGCCCTAAACTGAATGAACTGAAGTGAAATAGAAGCAAGGTGGGCAACACTGAGGATGAGATAAATGATTTCTTTACAGTGTGACCACACTTGCTGCCGCTCATCACCTCCACCCCCGGGATCATCTGTTCAGCCCCTGCCCACCCCGCTCTGCAGCCGCAGGGGTTCCACGGGTTTCTTATGCCTGAAGTCACCCATCGGGGAGAAGACGCTGGGGATCTGCTGTCCGGGGAGACCTGTTTCACTGCCCCAGGGATGATGGCGGGCAGAAGCAAAATCTGCACTTGTGTTTGCAGGAGACGGGTTACACTTGACAGAGGAACCCAAGAGACAACCTACACCTTCAATCTTCTCCACACGGACCTCGGAGACATTGTCGCTCCCTGGTGGAGATTATTAAGGAAGTGAAGAAGTGGCAAGGTGGGATGCACGGTGCCTGCTTCCAGTTCAGAAAAACCGCACGTATTTCCAAAGCAGAAGGAAGGAGCTACAGCCATGTCCATGCACCTGCTTGCAGGACATCAGCTTCTCCAGGAAGAACAAGAGTTGGAACGGGCTGAGCTTTAGGCTGATGGCCCTGAACGGTGGCCTGGCAGGAGGGGGACCACTGGAAATGGCAGAGCGCACCTCGAAATGCAGATCAGACCCACGACAGGCTGCAGGAGAAGAGTTAAACCTTCAGACCTCCTGCCCAAAGGGTTACACGCTGGCTTCGGTGCCTGCGAGAATGCAGCAAGCTCAGACCAGACCAGGGGATTCGCTCCTCAGCAGGATCTGCTATCTTTTAGAAGCAGAAAGCAGCAACAGATACCAAACAGGATGATGCAAATACCGACGTGGCTGGCTGTGGTGCTGCTGACAGCACGCACACCCCAGGCTCTGGCAGCCCCAGGCTCTGGGGCACAGCCAAGCAGCAGCCGCCCACTGCGGGGGCCCTGCAGCCCCCTCCACCCGCACCCCCGAACCTCAGCGCAAGATGTAAAGGGGGAGAAAGGGTGGAAGCTGCCTGGGTGTTTTGCATCGATGCCTTTGTGCAGAGCTCGGGGCCGTGCTGGCAGCGGGTGCGCCTGCGGAAGAGCCCGCGATCCCTGCGCAAAGCTGGGGATTACCGTCCAGGAGCAGCGAGCACCGCGCTTCCTCCGAGATTACAGGACAAAAGCAGCAGCTTTCAATTAATTCTGAGCCTCCACCAGTCAGAAAAAGGAATTATGCTAGAATTCGCTAGGAAAAAAAAAAATCAGAGAATTTCTAAAGGAAATTGCCCAGGGTACTCAGGCTCACCCTTAGCCCATGCCAGGGCACGATGGGTCAAAGGATGGGTAAGGCGACACATGTGTGTCACACAAAGGGTGTTTTTTAGATGCAATAACAGCAGCTCTAGCCCAGTTCCTCCAGTAAACACAGGCCATCCCTCCCTCCACGTCATGCTGGAGCTCAGCGCAGAAGCCCGAGTGCTGAGCCCTGATGCTGGCTGGCACACCAGTTCCTGCTCAGCAGAGAGCACCACAGCACGTCAGCGAGGGAAAACCCAACATTTCTCAGCTTTACACCTGCCCCCGTAAATGAAGAGCCAAACAGCCGGGGGCTCCCTGCAGCCCAACCTGCGTCGTGCAGCACCCGAAAAGGCAAGAGGCTGCAAAGCCCCTTCCAGGGTAGCTGTTATGGGATGGAACATGGCAGAGCTCTGCGCCCCGGCTGTGCCTGCTGTTACCAGCACCCCTGGGCACAGTCCCTGCTCCTGTGGCCAGGCAGGACCTGAGCAGCCACAGGGCTGGGTCCCAGTGCCAGGCAGTGTGCCCAGACACAGCCTCCAGGTCCCCCATGGGACACTCTCAGCAAGCCCTCGCTGCTGTCATGCACAAGTCCCTGGCTGCCTTGGGGGAAATGAGGCAACCACCCACCCTACGTGTTCCCCACGGAGCTGGGAAATGCAGACAAATCCTGGGGGACACGGGGTGACACAGAGCAAGGAGCACGAGGGGGACAGAGCTGTGCTCCCGGCATTCTGCGGCTCTCGCCTAAGCCCCTTCCCATTGAAAGGAACGGGTTTGTGGGCATCCCCTCCCCTCGCTCCAGACCCTCTCCCGCGCCCACTTTGTCTGCCTG
>NW_010420037.1:1921-3800 GCF_000710305.1 Buceros rhinoceros silvestris | reverse complement strand
CCCCCCCCCCCCTCGCCCCAGCCCCTCTCCCGCGCCCCCTTGGTCTGCCTGTCCCTCCGCAGCTGCTGCCGTATCACATCTCACATTTTCCAGCCCGCTGAGCAGGCCCGGGAGCTGCTCTCCATCGCACGGCTCAGCAACAGCGAGACGGGGCAAGGACACCCGAGACACCCCTTCCCTTGCCAGGCTGCCAACCTGCGCGTGAGAAACGGCCCTTTTTGGGGAAATGCTTGAAATAACCCATTTATGGGGGTGACAGCAGGTGCACGCACCCGAGAGCGGGGGCCGGAGGAGACATCAGCCCACCCAGCACACCCAGAGTGGGAGGAGGAAGGCAGAGCCTTGCCAAAATCCAGGTTGCAAAGAAAAATGGGTGAAGCGTGTGTAAATCCGTACATTTCACTATGGCAGCCGAGGAAAGCTGCAGCGTGAGCTGGCACCGCTCCCGAGGGCTGCGATGGGCTCTGCTGGGAAGCGCCAAAACCCAGCGTGCATCACGCGGCCACCCAGCACACCCAGAGTGGGAGGAGGAAGGCAGAGCCTTGCCAAAATCCAGGTTGCAAAGAAAAATGGGTGAAGCGTGTGTAAATCCGTACATTTCACTATGGCAGCCGAGGAAAGCTGCAGCGTGAGCTGGCACCGCTCCCGAGGGCTGCGATGGGCTCTGCTGGGAAGCGCCAAAACCCAGCGTGCATCACGCGGGAGTAGTAGCACCACGCGCGTCTGGCTTGTGCCAAAACATCGCCCAAACGCTCCCACCCCCAAAAATCCTCGTTTCTCTTTAAAAACACACCAGGCTTTAGCCAGCTCAATGAATAAACAAAAAAAAAAAAAAAAAAAAAAAAAAAAAAAAAAAAAAAAAAAAAAAAAAAAAAAAAAAAAAAAAAAAAAAAAAAAAAAAAAAAAAAAAAAAAAAAGATTCGTCTGCAGTGATTTGGGTGAGTCCTCGGAAATAAGTCACCTCAGATGAGCGTGATTCATCTGCACCCGAGGGGAGCTGCCGAGACTGGAGGCACTGCTGCAGCGTCTCCAACCCGAGGTGTGCAGCAAGGCAGGTGATGCTGACCACTTGGGCTAGGGCTTTATTTTTGCCATACGGCCTCAAAATTCCTGACTTTTTAGCAGAGGTGCACAAGCCAGCACCCTGTTGCTGCCCAGCAGAGTCTTCTGCTCTGCTGGAGAAACCGGGCAAATCTTTCATCTTTTTTTGGTGCGCACAGGGCACACGTGTCTGGCTGCAGCTTCTGCCCGGCTGCAGCCAGGGTACCCCCTCAGCGGTCTCCTGCTTCAGCGTCAGGAGGTGCAAGCTGTGACACCAAAACATGGTTATAAGGAGGATGCACGTGTCAAGGAGAAGACCCACACGCTGGTATCTCCACCATGGAAAAGAAGCAGCGAGGAAGAGAGGATGCCACCAGCATCCTCACGGTGCTTCTTGGAGCACAGCTCCAGCAGCTCTCTGCTCTCCCCGCAGCTCCTGGCGCAGGTAAAATACTCGCACCCCGCACGCCCGCAGCTTGCCAGGAAGATCACGTGGAAACGGAGGAAGCAATTGCTCGGTCCGCAGGAAAGGCAGCGTTCACACGCACGTTCTTGGAAACCGGAGGGGCCTCATCTGTATTTTTCCAGCTCTCAGTAAATCAAAGCCCTTAAGCTCTTGCTGCTAATTCTGGCAGGAGTTGGGACACCAGCTGTGAACTGGGGCTTTGCTAATGGACAAAGGGCCTGATTGAGCATCTTCGAGCGTGTCACCCAACGCCTGGCTCCCACCTCGTAGCTCTAATCCCGACGCATTTGCAAACTTTGGCACCAGCAGTGGAGCACTGGCCTGGTTTCAACCTGCGCCAGCCGAGGAGCAGCCAGCGAGACGCGGGACCCG
>NW_010420037.1:401-1821 GCF_000710305.1 Buceros rhinoceros silvestris | reverse complement strand
CGAGCCCGGGGCCCTGCCCCTGAACCCCCCCAGCAGCACAAGCATCTCACCCCCAGCTCCACCCTGAAGAAGAACAGAGGGTGCAAAGCGGAGACATGGGTGTTTGTGCCCACCCTGCAGCAGCAGCAGTTACAGAGTGCCTCGGGTCAATGTGTGACAGGGGGGAGAAGAGCCTTGTGCTGCTGTCCCCACCTGGCCTGACTGCCCTGGCTTCACCACGCGCCCGTGAACTGGGCAGCCACGCCGCACGCCCGGAAAAAGGCCCCAGGGACCATGGGAAGGGGAGGAAAGGAGAGAGCTGGAAAATCTCCCCAGGGTCTGGCAGCACCAGCAGGGAGGGAGGGCAGCAGGGAGCATTGCGCCCTGTGCTGGGCTGGGCTGTGCCCAGCCACACACAGTCAGGTCATGCCAAGCTGCATCCCAGGATGCCAAACCGGGCTGATCCAAACCGTGCTGATCCAAACCGTGCCATGTGGAGCCATGCTGAGCGCAGCCACGCTGTGCTGAGCCTCGGCGTGCCAGGCTGGGGCCATGCTGGGCTTGGCCAAGCTGTGCTGAGCCAAGCTGTGCCCATCTACACCACGCCAGGGCAGGCCATGCCCAGCTGGGTGATGCCAGGCTAAGCTGGCCCACGTTATGCCAGTGCTGCCCCATGCCAAAGCTGAGTCAAGCAGTGACCAGCCATGCCAACCCGTGCTGGAGCATGCCCAGCTGGACCTTGCCGAGAGAGGCCAGGTCTTGGGCCCAGTTGGGCCATGCTGTGCCAAGCTGAGCTTTGCCCTATGTCCAGTTGGGCAGTGCCAGGCTTAGGTAAGCCATGCACTGCACCCAGCCACGGCACACTATGCCAAGCCCAGCCACAGAGTGCCAGGCCGGCTCCAGCTGTGCCGTGCGGTGCTGAGCTGAGCCCAGCTACACCATCCCAGGCCACGTGCAATGATGCTGGGCTGAGCTATGCCAAGCCCTGCCAGGCCAGGCTGCACTCAGGGGTGTCATGCCAGGCTGAGCCAGGCCATACTGGACCAAGTCGAGCTGTGAGTGATGCCCAGGGATGCCGTACTGTGCCACGCCTTACCTGGGGATGCTGTGCCATGCTGAGCCTTGCTTTCAGATGCCACGCCATGCCATGCCCAGGGATGCTGAGCCATGCCCGCAGATGCAGCACCGCGTCCTGAGACTCGGTGTTATGCCCAGGGATGCTGAACCATGGTGACCCACCCCCTCGGATACCACACTGTGTCGTGCTGATGCCCAGGGAAGCCATGACATGCTGAGCCGTGCCCAAGGATGCCACACCGTGATGACCCATGCCCTGGGATGCTGCATTGTGCCCAGGGATGCTAAGCCGTGCTGACCGTTGCCCCGGGACGCCCCACCATGCCATGCTACGGCCAGGGACGCTGTGCCCTGCTGAGCCATC
>NW_010420037.1:0-230 GCF_000710305.1 Buceros rhinoceros silvestris | reverse complement strand
TGCCCAGGGATGCTGAGCCTTGCTGACCCCAGCCGCGATACACCGCTGTGCTCACCTTGAGATAGTCGTTCTCGGAGCGCAGGTCCTCCAGCTCACGGAGCAGCCCGTCGGTGCCGGCGTCCAGCAGCTCCTCGGTGAGGTCGGAGAAGGCGAGCGAGGTGCTGACCTGCAGGCGGCTGCTGGCCATGGAGGCGGCCGAGGGCTCCTCGGGAAGCGGCGAGGCCTCGCCG
>NW_010420036.1:0-10651 GCF_000710305.1 Buceros rhinoceros silvestris | reverse complement strand
GGCCTCTGCCTGCCGGAGCCGTTCACCTCCAGGGTTACACCTGTCTCCCCGGTCATCTCCCCGCAGGGACGGCCGTCCCGGCCACACCATGGCCCCGGCAGTCTGCAGGACGCTCCTGGGACTGGCCTTGTGTGCCAGTGGCCTGTGTGTGGTGAGCGGCACCGCCTTCCTCTACCACGACTACTGCGTCATCGGGGCTGGCCCCTCGGGCTTGCAGGTGGCCTATTTCCTCCAGCAAGCCGGCCGGGACTACGTTGTCTTCGAGCGGAGCCATGCTCCCGGCAGCTTCTTCGCCCTCTACCCTCGCCACCGAAAGCTCATCAGCATCAACAAGCAGTACACGGGCAAATCCAACAGCGAGTTCAACCTCCGCCACGACTGGAACTCGCTCATCAGCCACGACCACCGGCTGCTTTTCCGACACTACTCCCGTGACTTCTTCCCCGACGCTGACACAATGGTGCATTACCTGGAGGACTTTGCTTCCCTGCTGAAGCTGCGAATTCAGTACAACACGGCCATCGTCCACGTGACGCTGGAGAGGGACGGGCAGGCCTGGAACGGCCACTACTTCCTCTTGACTGACCAGGACAGGCAAAACTACAAGTGCAGGTAATGGGCATCAGGCTCACCATGGGCATCCTTGAAGTCACAAAATAGCAGATTATATTAGGTGGGAAGAGATTCGTAAACATTTCAGCTAGGGCCAGCAACATCAGGTTGCTCAGAGTCTTGCCCTGTTGAGGCATGAGTATCTCCAAGGGCGGAGATTTCACCGTGTCTTGTGGATTTATCCACCGTCACAGGGGAAAATCATTTTGCAGTGATCGTCGGGGTGAGTGGGTGGAATAACTGCTCCTGGGAAGGCGTCACCTTTCGTGAGCAGCATTATGGCTCGGACAGCTGAGGAGCTGGCAGGATAGACACAGAAGTGGCTGTGATCACCATCACTGCAGGTTCCATCCTCGATAAGTACGCCTGAGATCGCTTTTGGTTTATCACTAGATAATTGCTCTCTGTGAAAAAAACTAACTCAGTTCTACTTGTTGTGGCCGCTGCTGCCTTTACTACAAACTCCAGTGAGTCGGTGCAGCAACAGCTCGGTTCCATTAACCCACATGTGCCCCAGCCAACTGAAGCCCTGGGCTAGCACAGAGCCGGCAGGGGGAACCAGAGAGAAGTAGGGCTGTTGCAGTAGAGGGAGCCAGCTGTGAGAAATAACCCTCAAGGCTGCTGGTCCCTGAATTCCCCTTCCCCTTGTCGTACTTACGCGTGTGTATCCTGTACCGCCATTGAGCTGGTTGCCTAAAAACCTGGAAGTTACTCATGTGAACATATGGAGTATGTTTCTCACCTCTCCTGAGAATCTCAGCTCCATGAGAGCAGGTCATGCTGGCTGTCACTTGGAGGTGCGCTGGCTGGCAAGCTCAGAGGGGACAGAAGGCAATCCCGGACACCCACACACCGCAAGCACGTTGCTCTCGGGAGGCGCGTGAGCAAGGCTGGGACAGCAGACAGCGCTGCTAGCCTCGGCTGCCTGGTGCTCCCTTCTCGGTCGCAAAAGGGTTCAAGTAAAAGTTCTTATGGAGAGATGCAGAAAGTTCACTGCGCTTAATTTTGGCGTTCACAACTAGCGATGTTGCTAACGTTTTTATGACTAGGAATTACATTTTAAAATACAGAAACCATTTTCTATCCCTCTTAAAAATTATTTTTGTTCTGCTGTGCTAAAAGGCGACACAAATTTTAAATCAAAGTAATTTTTATGCAACATACGTAATCAACCTGCGAAAATTTAGTCAGTTCCTACGAGTAGTGCTTGCACATTCATGAACAACAGAGGGGGCCGCGTATGTACAGCACCCACGCTGACCTCTGCTGTGTATAAAATGATGCTCCTAGTCATCTTCATTGACCGGAGGAGAAGGAGGAGAGGAGCAGATCATTAGGTGAAGCTGGGGAGATGTTCTTTTTGAAACCATGACCTGTGCAGCTATTCCAGCGTGGCTGCAGGGGGCACATCACAGCCGTCTTCCACAGCAGGAGGAGGAAGAGCGATGGCCCCATTCCCGCTATCCTTGTTTCTGCAGCTCGTTGTTGGTCGCCACTGGGACGTGGGTCCCCAACGTGGTAAACTTTCCTGGCTCAGAATATGTTGAGGGTTACGAGACTGTGTCCATCAACCCGGAGGATTTTGCTGGCCAAACCGTGTTGATCTTGGGCCGAGGGAACTCGGCTTTTGAGACGGCGGAGAACATTCTGGGCGTCACGAATTTCATCCACATGGTGAGCCGGTCCCGCGTGCGCCTCTCGTGGGCCACCCACTACGTCGGGGATCTGAGGTAGGAAACCACTCCTCTTCCTCTTTCTAAAGCAGCTAGAGTACAAACAAGGAGAATCACTTCTTGCCCAGGCGACGAGCCGGACTGACACAGAGGTGCTGTGGTTCTTGAGGATCACAGAGGAAACATGGGGCCTTTCATCTTTAGGTCCTCAGTTTAAAGCAGTCCGGGTTGCAGTTGCTGAACGCAGGAGCTTGATAAGAGCTCTTTGGGGTCTGTGTGAAATAGCAAAACGTCCCCTTGGGAACGGTATCATGATAAGGCGCTGGCTCCCAAGTTGTTCCCTTGCTTGTAAGCACAGGATCGCTGAGAGTTTGATAACATCCTGCAGGGGCAGCGAGGCCCTGCTGTTCCTGTGAGCCCTGAGGCTCTGGGGATAACACGGAAGGGGAGTGTGGAATGCCTGGTAAAGATGTCCCATTTCCAGCGGGCGAGACAAAACCGTTGATCCCACCTCTCCTCCCTTCTTTTAGCCCTTACTACATTCTCCTTTTTTTTTTTTGAAAAGCAATTAACAATGGCCTGCTGGGACCATTTCCAGTGGGCGAGACAAAACCGTTGATCCCACCTCTCCTCCCTTCTTTTAGCCCTTACTACATTCTCCTTTTTTTTTTTGCAGAGCAATTAACAATGGCCTGCTGGACACCTACCAGTTGAAATCTCTGGATGGGCTTCTGGAGGGTGACCTGGAAGACCTGGCGATCGTCAAGGACAAGAAAGGGAAGCTGCACATCACACTCCGGTTCTACCTGGAGAACAGGAACACCAGCGCAGGCATCGACTCCATCACCCTCCCGCAGGACGAACTGGATAATTTTGCCACCCGCGCACCTTACGACCGTGTCATCCGCTGCCTGGGCTGGAAGTTTGACTTCTCTATCTATAACAGGTGAGGGGGAACCAGGATCTCCGGGGAAGCAGGTATTCAGAGTGAAGGGCCTGACTAGGGAGGAAAGGGAAGGGCAGGTCCTCTCCTGGCAGCACTGCCCAGACCTCCACACACTCTGAGCCCTGCCGGCATTTGCTCACCTGCAGCTACAGCTGTGTCCCAGTGGGAACACATGTGCTGCTGCCCTCTGACTGACAGGCTCTAGGGCTGAGCAAACGGCTGTGTTGGGACCTGGGTGACACAGAAAAACTTGCCTTCTTTAGAACTGAAGATTCTGGCCTGCCAGGTCCCATGGAGAAGGCTAGCAATGTTTTGTGTTTTGGGGTTATTTTGGAATGAGGATGCTACAGGTGCAGATCCCTACAGAAAGGCTTTGTTCTGCATTTTTTCTCTTCACTCTGCCTCGGTTTGTCTCCTAGTGCATAGTGCAGTTGAAAATGATCCTGCTAACTGCACTGCCTCCCAAAATCCACTGTCAGTGGCTCAGGCTGGAATCGGATCTTCTTGTCCAGAGCTACCTTGAGACGAGCACCGTTGTCTTCTGGTAGATCCTTCTTGTAGCAGTAACTGCCACTGAAGGCAGTGGGGGCATGAAGCGGTGTCTTGCAGTGGCTGCAATATAACGTCTGCCTTATCGGAAACCCTTTTATTTTTCCATCCCTGCCCTTCCTGACAGCCTGCTTTTCTCCTTTGCACATCAGATCCCTTAAATTGATGCCAGGAAAAGGGAATAAAAAGAAGTATCCTCAGATCAAACCCAGCTATGAGTCCAGAGGCACTCAGGGGCTCTTTGTTCTTGGCACTGCTAGCCATTCTGTTGACTTCAGGAAATCTGCTGGGGGCTTCATCCATGGATTCCGGTATACAAGTGAGTAGCGGGGTGTACAGCAAGGGCAGAGGTGGGAATTGTTCCTCCCTTCGAAGGAACAATTCATGGCCTACTGCTAGAAGAAAATTACCCTTAGTCTTGCGCCTGCAGTGAGAACGACAAAACACAGACAGGCTGCAGCTGTGTCCCCTGAAGAGGAGGGGAGGTGACTTGGGGTCATATCTGAAGTTTTTGGTTGTCTGTCTTTGTTTTGTCTTGTGTCTCTCTTGCCCATTGTCTCTTATTTATGTAACACAATAGATTTCTGCCTGCCAGATGCTCTGCCTCGTGACAGGCTGTGGGTGAGAGGTCTGTGCTGTGGAGTTAAAACCCAGCGGCTTTGGGCAGTAGAGAGAATTTCCATCTTATGTGTGTGCGTCCATCCTTATCATTAAAGGACTGCTCAGAAGTAATGAAATATCCCCGAGGACCCCCCGCCCCCTCACCAACCACTGAGCATCACATCAGCTTTCAGAGGGCATCTCTACTGCAGTGGCTGGCAATTGGGGTGGGAGATGCTGAGCGTGGATGAGCTGTAAAGCTCGTTTATTGTGTCCTGCCAGTACCTATCAGTGTGCTGCAGCAGTGCAATCGGATTTCTCAAAAGTGTAAGCCTGGATTTTTAAACAAGCTGTCTTTGTTTCTCTCAATGTCTCAGCTCGTGCAGTCCACCGCCTATTGGAAAACCGTCACCATGGTGTCCCCTGGCCATCCACAGTCTACCCTATTACACAGCTGACCAATTCCATCATCAAGCGGGTGAACGAGGCCTCAGGCCTCTACCAGATGTTCAGTGTCCTGGCCGACATCATACTGCTGAGAGAGTGAGTGAGTGAGTAATTATTCCCAGGACGGCACTTCATCATTCCATTCTTTTTTTTTTTTTGTCATTGCTTCCCATGATGCCACCACACAAATGGCTCCATTGCTGCCTAAGGACATTACCATCATGAAGGCAGCCATCTCAAAACCTGTGCCAGTATGCTCAGTTCTGCCAATTACTTCTCTCTTAAACGGTTGAAATGGTCCAGACCTTTCCTCTAGGCTCAGAGGTGTGATACCCCTGTCCTGTCCCCAGGGAAAAGCTTTCCTTGAGCACTGCTCCTGTAAAGAGCAATCCCATAATCCAGGAAAACAGTGAAGTCTTGTAACAGTATCTGCAGCTTTCATAAGCTCTGTGTCAAGTCCAGCCCGGGTCTGTAATGACCAAAAATAACTACTGTCTGAGGCTCTTTGGGCTTGGCTTCAGCCAGCTGAGGGAGTGTTGGGTCCCAGCTGGCTTTTCTCTGGTGGAAAAGCGTGACGGCTGTGGTTGCCATTCACAGGAACGCAACAGCATTTGAATACCTGGAAGAGTACCCGGTTGGAGTCCTGGCCGAGCTGGAAGTGCAGACAGGGAGAAAGGCTCCCAGTGGGCTGTTTGTCGTCATCATGGAGTACGGGAGGAATTTTTCTGGAGCTGACAAGGATGTCTTCTACTACAACCGAGCCGTGGGAGAGGCACAGCATGCCTGGCAGTCCAACTTTCTGCACCCTGTTATTTACTATTACAAACAGCTCCCGACAGGTAAGCTGCCTCTTCCTGCTAATTATCTGACACGAGCAAGGGATGGAGATACTTCAGAGCCAGGGAGTGGGTGCTACCTGAAGGCATTGCATACCCTTCTCTTCCAGTTCCTTCCTGTCCATCCTCTGGGGCACCCGCCACCACTGTGTGAGCTGGGGAGAAAGTTGGGAGTTGGCAATAAGTTTTCATGGGTCAGATTGATATGGGGTGTGGGGTGATCTCATATACCACCTGTGTATGGTCTCATATACCACCTGAGGAAATCTTGCCTCTGGAGACCAGTGAGACAAGTCCGGTTAGTTTGAAGGTAAGAGAAGCATGATGTCCAAAGATGAGTCTTGGATTCTGTCTTCTAAAGGGTGGTACCAAGACCTCACATTTGCGAATGGGAAGAAACAGGCATGCAGGAAATCTCCCCATTCCCCAAAAGAGGAGCGCTGCTTCCCTTTGGCTGGCACCCCACATGTATTTTGCAGAGTCCCAGCAGATGAAGCTGGCTGTTTAATGTTACCACCAAAAGAAAGCTGCTCTTTGTGGCCGGCCCGGGTCTGAGGTCACACAGTGGCAGAGGCAGCCACAGGCAAGGGTTTGAGGATGACTGTTACGTCCAGCAAACAAACACGAACAGTTTCTGTGAGAAATGAGTGTGATGAATCTTCATCTCCAGAAGCCTAAGGTCAGGGTCCAGCCTGCCTTGCACAGAAACAGGGGTGATGAGTAGCAGCATTAAAGCCTGAACGCAGCTCAGCCCATCTGGCAGTCCCTGCCCAGGGGGAACAGGAGTGAAATGACAGGATGTACTGCGGGCAGGGACAAGGGGCAGCTGTGCAGCAGCAGGGCTGTTGGGGATGGAGCTAGCAGAAGGGATTGCAGCTGAAAATAAGGTAGGGATTAAAAGGTCAGGACAAAAGCCGAAACAGCTGTCGTAGCTGCTTTCCACTCCCCAAGCCCTTTTTAATGCCATTTTGATTCTGAGAGATTCCCTTAATGTTCTCTTGGCAGAGCGTGAGATGAGACTTCGGCCCCCAGATTGGCCTCTCCCCCGCCCAGATGCTGTCCATCACATTGTGGAGGATTTTCTGACAGACTGGACAGCCCCGAACGCTCACATCCTGCCACTGAGGCGGTTTTTGGAGAACTGCCTCAGCACTGACCTGCGCAATTTCTTTGCTGGTAATTTGAGCACAGGGTCGAGGTGGCAGGGGCAGGAGGAAGGATACGAGGGACAAGCAACACAGGAGCAATCTCTTCTGCAGGTAGCTGAGATCTCCCTGTGGTGAGCTGGTGGTCTCACCATCAGTCACACCTCTTTGGTGCACTCCCCGGGTGGTAAGAGGTGCCAGTGCTGTGTGGCACTCATGCTCATGGCATGCTCATCAATAGCCTTTGGTCTTGCTCACCACCAGAAGGAAACTGGCACTGGCACATCCAGATTTAGGGACCTGTGTATGAGGTTGGGTTCAGGTTTTCCTTCCTCCTCCGTCATCTGAATGTTCCTTTGTGCCATGGGCACCAGTTCTCTTTCCATGTACTGATGATGGGATTGCTGTCCCGTGGGAAAAGGGAGTGCTGGGATGTAAGAGCTGGAGAGCCTCTGCTGCCTTCCTTCCTGGTCTGAAGACTGGAGCCTCCTGCAGGGACTGCATGTGGCACACACAGAGCAGCAATTCTGTGGTACAAAAAAGATGCCAGAGGGCTGCAAGCTCAAATCTATCTCCTGTTCCTCTCAGAGTGCAGACTGGAGATGCCACCCTGCACCTCCTGAGCACTGCAGAATTAAGTCGATTACTGTGCTGCCATCCGGGGCAGGGTGCCGGGTGGGAAACTCCAGGCATCTTCCCTCATCCTCCCTGCCTTTTGTTTTGAATGAGTCCTCAAGAGTTTATGGGAATTTTTCTCTACAGGGTATCTCTGCTGACTCTGATCCTTTCCCCCACAGAGTCCTGTTTCCTGTTCGCCTTCACCCGTCAGAAGCTACCTCCCTTCTGTCGGCAGGGGTACGTGAGAATGCAAGGGCTCCTGGGCAGCCAGGGGCTCCGGCGCCACGCGGTAGAAGCTGGCCTGCTGGAGGATCACACCCTCGCAGACTTACCAGGGGACAGACCCCCTGACAGCCATGAAGGGTCACAGGACCAGCTGCTGAGAGATCATGTGATACCAGTTCGTCCGCTGCAGCATCTTGTCAATGCCAAGGATGAGCTTTAACCGTTCTCACTCCAGGCTGAAACCCACAGGTGCTGTTGTGACCATGTCGTAACAGAGATCCACAGCAGGGTTCTGCCCTTTCCCCTGCACCTTCTCCATCCCCATGCCATGATCATGAGTTGCCAAAGACCTGCTCAGATCTCGCTGTTACAAAGAGGACCAGCGTGCTCTGAAGGATAAGTGAGGGACCAAAGTCCAGTGATGCTGAGGCTCCCGCGTTGTCCTGGTGGAGACCAGAGTTGCCTGAAGATGCTGTTCATGTTTATCTCACAGATCGACATCTGCAGGGATGTCCAGGGGACAGAGAAGACAGTGCTGGAATGCCTCAGTAACTTAAAATGTCACGTCCCTCTTCGGAGGTGACCTGCTGTCACCCTGTGGCAGCCCCGAGCAGGCTCTTTGGTCCTTGGATGCCGCACGCTGCCATTTGCGTGCCGAATCCCAAGGTGATGCTCCAGGCAAACTTCCTGGTGTCTTTCCTGCATTTGAGTTACAGCAGTTGTGTAGCTTGAGTGGAAGAGGGGTGGTTTTTTAGCTACTGTGTAAGTCCTATCATTTGTCATTTCCTGGAGAGCACTACTAGGGACCCTTCCCTCCACGAAGGAGGAGCAGCTTGCCTGGAATGCCTGGGACACAGAGACTTAGGCGGAGTTCAGCTCCGCTGTCCCCACATTTTTCTTCTCCCACACCAAGGAGCCTCAAAGGTTAACCTCTGTCTTTTATAAAGCATGACCAATTTTTCTCCTATTTGCACTACGTCCCATCAAAAAAGTTTCAGGTGAACTTTGCTGTTGTTAAAATGTTTGTTGTCTGTTTTATTCCCTCCGGTCACTGTGAGATCTACCAGCAGTGACTGGGAGGCTGTCTGCACATTACTGCTGCCTCTGTCAGCCACCTGCGTTTGTCTGTCACCTCCCTGTGGGCTCCTTCCACCGCCCTGGAGTTGCAAAGCAAGAGCAGTTCTGAGCTTGACCTTATGACATCTCTGGGATTTCTAGGAAACAGAGGAGGGGCGAGAAGGAACAGGCTTTTACCTCCACCCTCAGCATCTAGCGAAATGGACCCCTCTGCAGTGGAGGGGGTCCCATACCCAGACTGGAGGGGGCTGTACCTACGTGTACCTAAAAGCCTCCCAATCCTTCGAATTTTGTAAAGCCCCACTCGTTACCCCAGCTCTGCCTCACGCTTGGAGAGAGGCTGGGGAGCAGAAGAGGTGAAGGAAGAGAGGTGAGTTCTTCGGGAGTCCTGGGCTATGCTGGTGATGCAGCTGCCACTGGAAGATCTTACATGCTCACGTGCAGCTGGAAAGTGGAAATACTCGCCTTCTCCGTGGGTTTCACATCCCATGGCCCCAGATCCAGCACCAGCCCAGGAATGGCTTTCGTGGCCTGTCATTGGCTGGGTGGTGCCACCACTTGCTACACCCTTGGAACTGCAGGCTTTTTATTTTGGTGGTGTCCAGGGGAAGGAAAGGGGCTGCGACTGAACTGGGTTGACGGGCTGTCACTAAGAGCCTGTTCCGTTCCTTCGTTCCCTGTCTGCGCTGGCACAGAGTGCCTCCCGCTTGAACCTACACACATGCTCATTCTCCAGATGTTTCCTCTTCCGTCCTCACATTCCCACGAGAGATTTGCAGACTGTACGCTCGCAGCACATGCGTTGCCTTAAATTGTGACTCCCCTTAGAAAAGCAATGATCTTAAAAACAATGGTGACCACTGAATCTCCCAGCGGTCCCCACACCTCTGTCCCAGGGTTGGATCTGGCCACTTAAACCCCAGAGGTGTTGCTGCCCCTCGCTCCCAGCGGTGATCGGAGTGCCCGCTCTTCATGCACTGCTGAGCAAGCGTCACCCTTTCAGCTCCACTTGAACTGGGCCGCTGCTGCTGGTCTGTAGTCACCGGAGGGAGCAGGGTGACCACTTGGTCCTGGAGATAATCACTGGCCACAGGGCTGGGGGGTTGCAGGGCTGTGTCCTTCCGGGAAAGCTGGAAGTGGAGCAGTGCTGTCCTTCACCCACCCCAAGCAGAGGGGATCCACTGAGAGGAGCTGCTGCAGGCGAGTGGGACGGAATGGGCCAGAGCCACTGCTGGGGTCCCACGCAGTGATACAGGCTTGGGCAGGAGTGGCAGGAGAGCTGCCTGGCAGAAAAGGACCTGGGGGTGCTGGTCAAGAGCTGATTGAACATGAGCCAGCAGTGTGCCCAGGTGGCCAAGAAGGCCAGCAGCATCCTGGCTTGTGTCAGCAATAGTGTGGCCAGCAGGAGCAGGGAAGCGATTGTCCCCTGTGCTCAGCACTGGTGAGGGCACACCTTGAGTACTGTGTCCAGTTTTGGGCTCCTCACTACAAGAAGGACATTGAGGTGCTGGAGTGTGTCCAGAGAAGAGCAACAGAGCTGGTGAAGGGTTTAGTGAGCAAGTCTTATGAGGAGCGGCTGAGGGATTTTGGAGGAGCAGTCCTAGGAGGAGCGGGTGAGGGACCCGGGGCTGTTTAGCCTGGAGAAGAGGAGGCTGAAGGGAGACCTCATCGCTCTCTACAGCTACCTGAAAGGAGGTTGTAGCAAGGTTGGGCTCAGTCTCTTCTCCCACGTGACAAGTGACAGGACTAGAGAAAACGGCCTCAAGTTGCACCGGGGGGGGTTGGGCTGGGTACCGTGACAAATTCCCTCAGCGGAGGGTCACTGAGCGCTGGCGCAGGCTGCCCGGGGCTGTTGGAAGCCGTGTGGAGGCGGGCGGCGGTGGCGGCTGGTCTCGGTGCCCCGGCGGGGCTGTTCCCGCCCCA
>NW_010420035.1:549-1012 GCF_000710305.1 Buceros rhinoceros silvestris | reverse complement strand
CTGAGCTGGGGTTGGTGGGTGCATCTTGCGAGGGGGGGAATCGGAACCAAGGCTTAAAAAAATCTGCTCGGGAGCTGCCCTTGCCGTCCAGTTACACTCGTTTGTGAGGTAGCAAATTAGCGAGTTAGGTGGGTCTCACAAAATAATAATTCAGATTAACGCTGACCTTTGCAGCTCACCGCCCTCCGAGCTGGGAGGCAGACGGTGACCGTTGGTGGGTGCATCTTGCGAGGGGGGGAATCGGAACCAAGGCTTAAAAAAATCTGCTCGGGAGCTGCCCTTGCCGTCCAGTTACACTCGTTTGTGAGGTAGCAAATTAGCGAGTTAGGTGGGTCTCACAAAATAATAATTCAGATTAACGCTGACCTTTGCAGCTCACCGCCCTCCGAGCTGGGAGGCAGACGGTGACCCTATCCGGGTTCAGGCAGTGACACTGTCCGGGTTCAGACACCATCCCGGCAGA
>NW_010420035.1:0-233 GCF_000710305.1 Buceros rhinoceros silvestris | reverse complement strand
CATCCCTGTTCGGCCGCGCAGAAACCGCGGAGGGAGGACGCGGGAAATAGCGCGGGTCTCGCCCACGTCGGTAATTTGCCGATAAGTGGATTTCTGCCCCGCCCTAATAATAATAAAATCAGGGAAGAAAATCAGTATTTAAATATAAATTGGTGAATATATAATTTAACTATTTTTAAATGTCGTCGCTGTCAGGGAGGCTGGAGAGAAGAAATGGCGTGGCAGGGAGAGGA
>NW_010420034.1:16443-27935 GCF_000710305.1 Buceros rhinoceros silvestris | reverse complement strand
AGTATATAGTAATAAATAATGTTAATAAATAATAAACCCACTAAAGTGTAAAAGGATGAGCTTTTCACAGCAATTTAAAGTTCTAACACAAAAAATATTTTATCTTCTCATCAACATTGATATTGGCAATCACTTTGGAAAAAAACCTCTCATTGACCCCTGGTTTAGTTTCCCCACAAAACATCTTTAGTGACTGTCAACCTATGGAACTTCACACTGGGCTCTAAAGCCCATGGACTGGATCCTCGGTGCAGGTAAGCTAGCTAACCTTACCTTACCGAACTCACCATGGCTACAGTGATCCACCAGGACTGAGAAGGCAAATTTACAAATCCATTAATCTAGTAAGGTCATTTTTTAACCAAAGGTACTTCTCAACAAGTAAGTGAATTTCAAATTTACATTTTAAAAATTGTGGTTTGTTTTCCTCCACACAGATGCATCTACATGACCACTCTAGTTCAAATCAAGAGTGCAATTTTTATGTGAGGATCTGGAGCTTCCACTCAATGTACTTCGATTCGTATCGCAGGGCAGTTTCAAAGCATACAAACTGGTATCCTTCGCACAAAGCTAAGCCAACAGATGTGCCCCAGAGGTGTCCCTAAAGCCCTTCCATAAGACCACTGCACAGACTAGAGCTAGCTCAGAGTAACATCTCTTATAACTGTATAGTGTGGACATTACGATCCTTTGTACAAACAGCTTCACTCCGCAATCTGTTTCTCTGGCACTATACAACTTACTAACACAGATAGCTTCATTTTCCTGCTCCCTTCTCCCAAGCTCTTCCTCTTACTTGTAGAATTTATGAATTTTGCCTCCTCCTTACTTTTGAAACAGCACAAATGAACAAATGTGTGCTTGCAGTGGTCAGGAAGGTAACCTGTGGTTGCTGTGAAAATAATTAGCACGTGCACTTGGTATGAATTTGTTAGAAATCCGCTGCTAAAACTCTAAACATCCCCGTTGCCAATGACCAGGTTCCAGCATCAAAGGACTTTGCTAACACCAGGGATACTGAGTAGACTCTTAGGCTCAAAATAGCCTTTACACAGGATATTTAAAACTGGAATGCCAGGTAGGATACTGATGGGCAAAGAGAACTAGCTCTTACCTGCTACAGCGAAAAGTAACAATGCTAGGCTGGGAAATGCAGAGAGCTTCAGCGAAAGGCCATGACAAATCTGTGTGTTTCCCAGTCCTCATTATTAAACAGTTGGGGAAGGTTTATTAATTTTGATTTATTATTCATTTAGAAAGCATGAAAGTTTTGCTAAATTCATTTTAGAAAACGGACCCTGAAAAATTGCACAGGATCACACAGATGAGCTTGAAATAACCTCCTCTCTAAAAGGACATGCTCAAATACCGATTATTTATCCAGACAGAAAAGTTACTTTTTAATTCATGAACAACAACATGAAGACATTTTTCTTCTGGACATTATTTTTTATCTTAATGACTCCCATTTTTCTGAAAAGATTGTAGGGAGCGAGGATATACTCTATCAAACGAACAACTACAGTAAGAAAAACAGACCAGGTCTTTGACTTGTAAGTCCTTCTTGCATTACTTAAATACTCAGATCGTCTACAAGGACCTACTGCTACTATTACTACAACACAACAAGCGGATTACATTGTCTTTCAGAGTGGGGAAAAAAATGAAGCATCATTATGTAAATGGGGATGTTAAGAGGTCCTGGAAAGAAGGCAGCTGAGAGAAGGTCTAACCGCACTCATCAACTACCTGAATAATGGCTATAGGAAAGACAGAGTGAGAGATTTCTCAAAGGAGCACAGTAAAAGGACATCAAGAAACAGTCTCAGCTCTGGTATGGTAAAATTCAACTATATGTAAGGAAAAAAAAATTATATTACTTAAGCAGTGGAATGGCTTGCCCAGAGAGGCTGGGGAATTCCCATTGTTTTCAAAACTTGACTGAATAATGCCCCAAGCAACCTGTCCTGCCTTTGAAGTTAGCCCTCCTTGAAGAGACTGGACTAGATGATCTGCAGAGATGCTTTTCAAGACAAATTATTCTGTGAATCTCAGTAATCTGCCACTGTGTAGCAGATAGTTGTACAAGCTACTGCCAACCACAGTAGTTAACAAGTTAAGGTACATTAAGTTAACACTAGGTGCTTTATACTGCAAATTTATCAGTCTTAACCTAGGTTTTACACACATTATTTACATAAATTTTGATATCAGACTTTACTATAATTTTCAAAAATTAAATTATATGCTTGGTATTATGATCAATGTTAGCTGTTGAAATTATTTAAACAAGATCAATAGTCAATAATTTGGTACAGAAAGAGAATATTAACTCAGCAAATTGACATTACACCGAGAACTGCAGATAAGCAGAATATATTACCTAAATGGAAGTAATCTCACCAAAACACATGGTAACACTGCTACTGCTAAAGGGGCTGTAAATCTTTAATCATCTCAAGATAGCAGAATTACAGTTCAAATTCTTATGCCAAGGAATACCTTCCTCCAGCAAAAGAATTCCTAATGATACGATGACACAGAGGATCACTATCAAGAATGAAGAATGTCACTTGCAGAACAACAAATACAAACTGACAGAGCACTGAAATCTTCATTTCACATTCCCTATCCAAGTACTGACTACACTGTTCGTGATCTGAGCTCAGGTTTTGTACGTCACACACGTTTCCTGTTACATTGAACTTATTTCAAAATCCCAACGCCTATCCCCTTCATGCACAATTGCTTTACACTGTCACTGCTGAAACAAGATTTAGACAGTTGTAAGAAACTTTCTTCAAACCGTAGTAAAAAGGAATAAACTTAAAGGCTTAAACTTCATGGGAGTAGCATGTGGTATTACGAACATACTGACAGTGTACGCTCTGCAGTGCACCAGGCATATGGACTCAGACACATTTTCCTTTAACTTTTTTCTCTTTCCTCACCCTGATAGAGGTAGATACCAGCCAATGCCTCAAACAACCTTCATCAATCTAAAAGTTATTGTCAGAAAAAAAAATTAATCTATTAAAAACAGGACAGTATTTTCTCAGTTCCAGTTCTTCAAGATTTTGAAAATTGAGTGATACATTTTAAAGGGTACAAAATTAAACGTTAATATAATAAATGTGAAACTCCCTGATACATAGCTTTATGAAATAGGAAGAAAGGCCCAAGTTTCCTAGAATTTCAGCACTCCAGTAGCAATAACACACAATGCTGCATTCAATCATGTCATCTGTTCAAATCACAGTTGCCTCTGTTTTGGGGAAACATTATTATGCCCAGGTCGCATTCCTGTGCTTAAGTTTACAGTCACTCCCTTTTCTTTAAATACTTGTGAGGTTTTTGTTTCTGCATGTTCTGAAGTGTCATCATTTATTGCCACAGGCGCACTGGCTATAGTTAACTACTAATGACAGCAGTTGTCATTAGATTTTAAACTCACAAACACTAGTCTGACATATTATTTGAAGTATGCCTTATTCTAAATTTGGTTAAAATTACAAACATCCCATCTTCTCTGCCAATCAACACACTTCATCCCCTTGCCCTGAATTTTGCTATGAACTCTTCAGGAAAATAGGTCGTGGTATTAGTGTCCATTTAAACTCAAGAAGGCCCCCAGATTGTCAGAAGACTTTAATATGCTTTTCACAAAACACAAATAAAACTTTAGGTTCAGCAATGAATGATCAATGTTTTTCACTACATTTTGTGTGATACGAATTTGAAATCTACATTTCACAAAAATCATATTAAATTTCCATTTAAAAAACAAAGTTACATTTTACTCGTGGAAATAACTGAAAATATGTAAATGATTAGCAACTAAACTGCTAATATAGGCTAACAAACAGGGAATCAATACTAAAAATTAAGCAAGAATTCCTATCATTATACTTGAGCAGTCCAGAAGCAATTAAAATCGTTTCAAGAAATCAGAAATCTGGTGTTAGTACAATTTAAAAGAAATAAATAATATTTGCTCATGTAATTTCATATGAATTCTTCCCTTCTGTACACTCAAGTAAACCTGAAATTCTTTGGGGAATTAAACAGGTAAATGCCAAACAGAATGAATAAGATAAGCCCTGAAGAGGCTGCAGCAACAATGCAGTGTGATAAAAACGCAGAGAGACTGGGTGAAAGGTTAAGACTCTTTGGTTTTTTGGCTCTCAGCCCAAAATTCAATTGATAGGTTGACAGTTTACAATGCAAACAGTTTTATTCCATTTGGTAGTGAGAAGAGAGAGAACCACTCTTAGTCACCAGTGCTCTATATTTATCTTCCCCATTCCTCTCAAATTTTTCTCTTGAGTCACTGGATCTAGAAGGATAATGGCTGGAAGACTGTCTGACTTATTTGGGATAGGGATCGATTTCTCCACTGCACACAGATGAGAATCAGTTTTGGTCTGGGATTTTTTTATAAAAAATCTCAAACAAATTATTCTTGAAAAACTCATTCTCTCTGGTGATATTTCTATCCTGACCAATTTGCCTTACTTGGTTTTATCTATACACGTGTGTAACTTTTGACTATCAGTTTACAATCTCTAGTTAAGGCGTTGCCTCTCACCCCATAAAGCCTATTGATTGCTCCCAGAAATCAAGCATCTGGTCAATCCATCATGGTGTAAAACATCTTTACAAACCAGTAACATCATCAAGCTGAGGTATATTTCAGAGGTTTCTCATATTTCTTTAACAAACCGAAAAGTTAATGGGCGGGAGAGTGAAGCCTAAGACCAGGAAAGTTAAACCCTGACAGCCCACATCTGCAACAATTCTCATGCCATCAATAAGACTTCATATAAGTTGTCTAGAAAAGCATAGATATCAAAATCTGCTGTGGAAGCTCTTGGGGGAACACTTATGTGCCTTTGCTCCTGATGCCAAAGGAAGTAGTAGAGTTTGCTAAGTGGGAAATCTAAAGGATGAAAAAACACAGTACAGTAAAGGTAGGCTCTACCACTAGACTCCTGTATCAAACCCACTAAAGGCTTCAATGCCACTGAGTAACTAGAAGAGAGACTTCAATATTGTGAAGGGTTCCAGAACAGCTCAGAAATGAGCATATTTCAGATTTCAACAAGGTACCTACAACAGGACAGGGCTGTAAGAATCTGTAGCAATACTTTGAGTCTAAATTCTCCATAGTGAATTAGTAAAATCAATTTTCTGTCCAAAAATGAATTAAAACAAAATATAATCAAGGTCTTACTGGCATCCCTCTCAAAGACCAGATTTCTTTCCTACTAACTTTCAGGTTATGATCAATTTTCTATGTATTCAGTTCTATTTTAATATATAATGATTCAAGAGGAAACTTCACAGCTTACAACGAATTTCTGTTGTATATCTTGAGATGTTCAACCTGTGTTATAAGATGGATAAGCTCATAATATATGAAGAGATACATATTTCTGCATATTTTATGAATATTTGTCATACTATATTCCTTTTCCAGATCAAAATTCCAGTACAAACGCACTGCAATAATAACACATAATACAGTAATCAGAGGAAAAATTGTAATAAAATGTATTAACTTAGAGTTCATAGAGGAGATACATTTTTTCTGAAAAATAAAATGTGACACCTTTAATTTTTATGTGTTGATGAGAAAAAGCCCTATATTAATTAGAATGCTGCTTGGAATTGAAACATTTCCAAGTCCACTAATAGTTAGAATGGTAAGAACCCATCATTTCACTGACATTTACTCCTTGTACAAAAGATGTCCTATTTTAAAAGTACTCACACACATTCTTGTCAGTTGGAACCTGTCTTGGTAAATTATTTAATCTTATAGATCACAACATCTACATGTATTAAGCAAAAAAATGTTACCTCTTCATTTAAATACAGACCCAAAATGCAGCAATAGGAACACTAAACATGGATTACTTTTTCCAGTGGCCTCCTTGTCACAATGCATTAATAAATGACACAAATTCCTATATGTTATTTTCAGTTTTACTTTCAGCACACAGTACTGCAAAAGTAAACACCCTACAAATATAACTTCAAATGCAAGTGCACAGACATTTTGGCTAGGTAGTAAAAAGTGAACACTCATGTCGTAATTGTTTCCATACCTAATGTTCTTTTACTGTATTGATCCACAGAATGAGAGCTGGAGGTAGGTCATAAATAACGCTCTGTGCCCAGGTAATAAGTTACATTAGTCAGATAAAGCGCCTATGTGATCATGCTCCATGCAAGAAATCCTTGTCAGCATGACATACAAAAAATATGCGAACACGGCATATCAACAACTGCATTTTGGACAAAATGCTGTCTTGAGGAAGTGATTCAGTTAAAGAGCTGCACAGCTCAACGAGGTGTCTATTTGTTAATTACCTACGTGTGAGCTAGCCGTCACTGGAGCTCTCGCCGGCACAGTCATACATCTGTATAAATGCTTAGCTTCAGTACTCTGAAGGCTCCTGCAGAAATCACTGATGTCATCTCAGTAGTACAGTGAATTAGACCTGAGCATAACTGGGTTTGGATTGCAGTCTAAGTCCAGAACTGATCAGCCAAAACTCCTTTGTCTCAAACTTAGTAACTCTGAAGCAAGATCAAGGTAAACGGCAAACAAGGAAATTATAAAACTACTGAATGGAGGATGAAGTTTAGAAGAAGCCATGTTTTCCACAATATCATGACTGATTAAATGCACAAACTGTTTATGAAGGGGAACCACCTTTGCAACTCAACTGCAAAGAGGTGTGGGAGTAAATAAAAGCTAACAGGAGAAGCACAAGGGAAAAAGAGTAAACAAGAACATCCAATATATTTTGAAATTTAGTACCTGCTAAATGTATAAGTGTCTGCAAACAAACACTGGAATACATGGTCTCCCATATATTTCCCATGAACAATTAATTAAATACAACCATTGATGATCACCAAATTACATGTACAGAGCATTAACTCCTTAGCACAGTTCTGCAACATGCTAGTTTCAGAATAGTCCCCCAAAAATATGTCTTAAATGCTTGGGAACTGATACATTTTCGTTTGCTAAACTTTTGTTGGAATGGTACCTTATAACTGATATGTCACGTGTATTTATTATAAAGATTGAGTTAAATTAAAAGAAGCAATGGCTTTCATTTTTTATCCCAGATCGTGCAATGTGTCATCTTATGTTTGAATCCTTATCATTAACCCAAATCTCGCTATAAATTTTAATGTGTCAGAAAGATGAGAAGGAATAAACCAAAACATTAACATCACTGGGAATTGCATTTTATCCAGATACTTATACCACTTGAAGCAATGAAAGTTTATGCAAGTTGATACAATTCTGATAGACTCCGTAATTTATACTGTACTTGAAATACAGGTTTCCACAAGGGTGCTGATCCTGCAAGTATTTTCAAATAACTACACATACAAAAAGTTTCTCCGATTTCCATGGTATCACTTGTACATATTTACAGGGTTGGCCTTTTCCATGTATCACTGATCTTCCATTCCCACACAAAACAGATTTGCTACTATAATAATATAAAACACGGATTGTCCATCTCTATATCTTTATACATATCTAAAAACTATCTTCAGTATATTGTAGCTTTTAAAAACATGTACATTATCATTCATATGACATATAAATAAAATTTTGAAGCAAAAGAAAGTAATATGGAACCTTATACAGAGAATTTACGAATATTTTTAACATCAGTTCTGATTTTTGAGCACACGGAATTCTACACTATTAAATGTCATTTTCCATTTCTATTAAACTTGTAAACAGGGGTGTAAATAGGTCTATTTTCTGGTATTGGTGGCTTTTCTACTCATACCAGTGACTTTTTCCTGTTATACTTACCCTTTTAATGGACACACAATATGTTACTCTGTGCCCAAGCTCACCTACTCTTTCTTTTCTCAAAAGACAAGGCACATCTGCCACCTGCTCTAGTCTGTGTCCCAGCAACAACTGTCGAGCAGCACAAAGATTGATTATCAGTCAAAAACCATTCAACAACACCAGATTTTGGTAGGTTAAGCTTGCTGATCCAGCAAGAGATGGTGTGAAATTTTCAGTAACGTGTGCCAACATTTTGGTGCTAAAAGAACAGCAGTGCATGTCACAGTGAAACACAGCCAAAGGTACCCAGACAAAGCACAGAAGTTTTTGTTTTAAACTTGGCTTGCAAGAGGAAAATGAGAGAAAGAAAAAAAGACCTGCTTAATGAATTTGAAAATCTATCATAAGACTCTAGTCATATGCATGGAAAAACCATAATCGAGTGGCAGTGAAGAGCCTGTAACAAATTAGAGCAGCTCCCATATAAAAACAGTGCAGTAATAGACTGTTTCAATGATTCATGCATTACAAATAGCGGTTTTATCACACATTTTTGCAAGAATCAGTACAAAGACCTGTGTCGTTACTGAACATGCAGGCCATGCACTATAGCCGTTCTAGTGAATGGATCATACTCAGAATAATTTTTATGTTATCAACAACAGCTTCTCATAGAGAATATTGACTACAGAAGATGCAGGTTTACTAACACAACTTTTGTTCATGAATACCTCCACGAATATGTAAACACACCTTTGATTACAGGACTTGCATCGTAAAGCAATTACTGTTAGATTTGGATGTTTACGGAGAGAGTAATAAAATGGTCATTTTCAGAAGCAAATAGCCAGTAATGAGTACCACGTGGATATTCTCATGAAATGTATGTGTGTGACATAATATCAATCTGTAAAAAAATTAGCGAAAGCCCATTTGAATATTTCAAAATTCAGATTGAAAGATTTAACACTGAAATCTGTCTCCTAATACTGCCAAGGATAACAAATGTTACTTAAAAGCTATGTAGAAAAACAAAACCAAAGGTGTTTTTACTAAAGAAAGTGCAGAAGGGAAAAAAAACCACCTAAAAGTGCAAAGAAATACGTGTATTTAAAAAATATATATAACATATATGTAAAATATATGAGCCATTTGTCTTCTGTTTTCTTCTTTGCTATCCCTAACTTTTAAAAATCCTCATCACACGTTTTAATACTAAAAGATTGTACAAATTTGAATGTTTCACATAAAGTTAAACAATTTATCTTCTTTGCATTTCTCATTGTACTCTGGAATTGTAAATTCCTATCTACACAGACACTGTCTGAAGAATAATTTTACTTTGTAGAATACATTAGCTTATATCAACTAAAATTTCTTCATCACAAATGCTGGTTGAATTAATAGATTGATAAAATTACTAATTGGGATCTTGAATTTGCTACTGAACCCTACTCAAGCTCATGTTAAAATACGTTACCACAGGTTTGCTGCAGAAATCTCACAATGTGCTTCATGACCTTAAAACATGTCCGGGAGAAACATTTACATTCATGTTAAAACTCTAATGGATTCAGAAATGGTGTTTCCTCCTTTGTAAAAAATAAAACATAATTACCAGATTGGTAAAGGAATGAGAAAGAAAGAAGAAAAATTCTAATATGGTCTTACCAAACAATCTAAAATTAACAGAGTGTAGTAAGTAGATATTCCATACTGCTGTATTAAACTTTCAAAAAATTTCAAACACTGACATTAATGAATCCAATCTTACATTCTGGATTATTTTAGCTAGTGGAATAAGCCTAATTAATTATGCCTGTTTGATGTCATTGAAACTAAACAGTAAATTCAATAATCTCTTTACATTTTCACCATTTAACCTCCTGCAGGCTCCCTAATGTCTATTCAGATCTATATTAAATTAAGTACCAATGCTAATGAAGGGCAATAAACGTGGCTGTCAGTAGATTTTTCTTTCATTAAGCACATTATCCTCTTACTGAGCTGTAAATGAGTAAACATTAGTTTTGTTAAACCATGCAAAAAGACAGGATGAAAATAATTTTTAATTGCGCCCCTTAAGCCATTTGCTGGGGGTTCTCAGTTTTGGTTTTGTTTTTTTACCTTTCATTTTTTTGAATGGATATAAAAAGGTCTCTCCAGTTGAAATACAAACGTCGGCATCATGGGGTATGTCTTTGCGTTCTAGTGCTTCAGTGCCGTCTGCCAAGAGCACTCGTCGTGCAGCCATGTTCGGATTCAGCTTTTCAGAGCACTCCTCCAGCAGCTAACCGAATGTAAGAGGTAAGGAATACTGATTATTGACATATTTGTTTTATGAGTAATCTTTAGTCAGAAAAAATAAAACTGGAGATAAAAAATCCACTCTCAAATAAATTCCCAATCCTAGCAACTGCACTATAATTCATTTAGTATTTCAGTGATTACTAGAAATCATAAGATGAAAAAAACACATAACCTTAAAAAGATTGGTTTAAAAGTGCTGTGCTCTTGCCTTTTAATGTCAAATAATATTGTATGTTATGCTGTAACTCATTTCACTTAGCGTTTAGAAGATTTTTTTAACAAGTCGTATGTTTTAGGAATGATGGACAAAGAAAGGAAAGTTTCATATAAGATTGTTTTAAAAGAAAAAGGGATTTACATTAGGGTTTGAAGTAGAAGTTACAAATAAACTTTATGCATGCAAGAAAGCTTCTCAGAGAATTTAGTGGCTTAATTAAGGGCACAAAAACTTTAGTAAAGATCTTCTTTGTGCCATGTTTGCAAGCTATGATTTTGATTACATTTGGCTGCTGTTTAATAACTTTGGATACTTCAAATGCCCTGTGGACATGCCAGAGTTTTGAAACACAGAGCACAGTTAATTCTGTTGACAAAAATCCAGTTTAGGTTATTAAAGAAATAATCCAAGATATTTGTGTGAAAAGACAGCCTGAACGTACAGTCATTAAAATTCTTCACAGTGCAAGAATTTAGTCCACAGCACCTAAATTATAAATACTGAAAAGTTATTTTTAAAAAGTTATAAATATAGAAAATATGGAGAAATTGGACTTTTATAAGTAAAACAGTCTTCAAGCATCCCAAATTGTTCTGTTCAGAACTTCTGGAATACTTGGAAAGTAGTTGCTTAATTTCCCTATGAAGTCCTTTTATGAACTATCTTAAGAATTTCACAATAAATCTCCTAATTTTAAAAGTATTTTTCAAGATCTATCAGCACAACTAAATACAGAAAACCAAATGATTGCTTCTGAGAAAAGTTTTAATTAAAGAGTGCTTTCAGCACATATTAGGTGGAATATTGCTTCCAGTTTAAAAAGTAAGAACTGATGACAGACTTTTCTCAGGCAAAATTTCAATCAAATTGACAGCAGTTATGCCTGTACAGTGAATGCAGAGTGGGCTTATTGTCAATTGTTTCTGTTTCCCAGATAGCAAAATCTATTCAATGCAGCTGCCAGAATAAAATTAAATAAACTAATACTCAATTTAAAATGATCATGATACTATTTTAAAATGCTCAAACCACAAACAACTTCTGAATAATACCACAGCAAGACTGTTTTTAAAAAGAATTAATAAAACGGAGGGGAATTTATAACAAAATGTCGTACTTCAGCAG
>NW_010420034.1:2449-16343 GCF_000710305.1 Buceros rhinoceros silvestris | reverse complement strand
GAACATTTGTGACACACAGTCACTGTCCTAGTCTGCAGCAAGAGGTTCCCATGCAGAACTCAGAACTGAAGCGTAAGATCTGAATCTCTCTCCCACAAAAAACCTTGGAAATTTTTCAATTAGCACTGAACTGATACTTCACTTAAACCATAATGGCATGTAGCCAATCTCACATATTTTACAGTTTCCACATTCCTTGAATGACAAAATAACCGCAGAAGAACCCTAACTTGTCCATTGTTTTTAGCATTTCCAAAGCAAGTCATGCTATTAAATCAGTGTAGCTACTTCGGTGCTGAAGTAGTTCAGTCATATAAATCATAAAAATAAGAAAGTCATAGTGCGGCCCCCTTAAAAAGTAACCACAGATTTTCTTTTTTGCTTTCAAGTTTACAAGTTTCATACACCAGCAGACAAGTATATTAAAATGCATCTCATCATACAAAATTAGCAATTACAAATAGTTTCATGGTTTTGGACAAAACACTTTCAGAAACATTTAGGAAAAATAATTCAGAGCCATTCATATCTTATTTGAGGTCACACCTGCTCACAAATGAGGGGATACCATGATAACTATAAACATTTAGGTTTGTCTCAGTTTATAATAGTTTACCTACTCAGAATAGAAGACACTAGCATCAAAAAGCTTTTAATAAGGAGATCTAAATTAAACACATTAACACATGCTTTTGTTCACCAGGTCTTCACTTGAACCACCTTTATGGTACATTGCAAAAGCCAATGGTTCTCTTCGAGTTTCCAGACAGACAAAATCAGTTAATTTTGGATAAATTATAGAGAATCTCATTCTTCTTTATGGAGGGTCAACTTGATGTGTATTACTTACCTATCGTTAAGTCTATTAAAAGTTTGTAAAGCAAACTGGGATGCCCAGCTTATTGTCATTTTATTTGTCTTTCAGAAATGTTTGGTTTTAAAAAGGATATACTCTGAGAAACTGTTAGGTCGAGAAAATAAAAACCAGCAAGGTCTGTTTTAGGATATCAGCTGAATCATCATTACAACTGCAGCAGTCATGATTAAAAGCAACAGAGAAGAGCTTTGATTACCATAGTTGACCAGTGGGAACACCTTCAGCTCTGTTTCTCTTGGATGGTGATGTGAGACAGAAATTGTCTGTCCTGCTTGATTTGTAGCTGTCTATATGCCTGACATGTCTCCATCACAGCTCTGAACCGATTTGGTTTGAGGTGCAGAACAATCTTGAAGTCCTCACTTTCTTGATACCATTGCTGATTGCAGGAGAACATTATAGGCAAATCGAAGTAGTCTGGAGCTTTGCTTCCCTTGCGTATTGTTCACAGCCATTTTTGCATACAGAGAGAAACATTTTCTGAAATAGAAACACGATAAATATAGTTAAAATTTTATCTTTTTCCTCTGGTCTTCAACTATTTTAAATTAGTAATGATTGGCTGTGTAAGGAGTTCAGAAAAGCCTACAACAAATTAAAGTTGGAAAACACCTTATGAAACTGTGTTAATAGTTTCATCCTGATTCTTATTTCTGCAAACTATGAAATCATTTCAGAACTCAGCTCAATCAATCTTTGCACAAGCTACGGCCATAGTTGTTTAAAGTGCTGTAGACAGGATTATGGTGAAGTACCGTAGGTATTTCAGTCATACTAAATGGCTGAACTAATGTTCATACGAAACGAACATTAAATTGTAAAGCTAAATAAAAAAGATTTTATTTGCACAAAAACATTAAAAGTAATGAGAACAAAAGCCTTCAACTTTTAATTTGAGGCTACTGTTAACAGCACAGAATTACTTTATACTGTAGGCCCGAAGTCTAGATGGAATATTCCCCCAAATGAAGATCACACAATCTAATTATATCCAGGCTTTGGAAGATCCGAATCAGCACTAGTGTAACTGTGCCAACAGCAGTCTCAGAGATCAAGAAGAAGCAAGAAAGGAATTGGATGAGATCAAGCCCTCATTCTTCTTTCATATTCAAGTAATTCTTAAGTGATCAGAATATTCCCATTATAAATTACAAAAATGATGTAATAAAAATGTGAACTTCAATATTTGTCCATATGGACTGCAGCATGTTTACTTAGGAAGTCCTTAAACTAACTGTACTATCACAGGAACGCTACATATTGCTGTTCCATCAAAGAAAGCTCTTTTTAGTGTTATGAGTCTGAGCACATTATTCTGCATTTTGAATTCTGACTAGAGACAGTAAGAGGACATTATTTTTCATAAATACTCTTTTACTTAAAAGACTATTTTGTCACCCCCTTCAAGAGCAGAAAGTAACTACAAAACCAGAAAGAGATGTCTTTCTACAACAAAACTCTGTTAATTGCTATTACTTATTCTGCAGATATAACCTCCTCCTTTAGCAGATCACATCCTTACTTACTAGCGATGAACTGTTTTGATGGAAGATTAACACACTTAGTATTAACTATGAATTATTTTGTTTGCATGACAAGTAAATCGTTGTGTAAGGGCTCTGGTGCAGCAAAGGGCTACTACTTTTCAACAATATAAAGTACCATAAAGCTACTATATGACACTACATGAGGAAAATACCTACTGGACTATTACTACTGTTGTTCCCCAGTCCTTGTCGAGCTTTTTCTTAAAACTTCCCACCGTCATAGCAACCATTTATCCACACAGTGTATGTAAACCTCAGGGTACTTGTGCATACACTCCAGTTCCTTAACCACGGTGGTTTCAAACAGAAAACACAAGCATCCAGTTGCCAAGAGTAATCTTCCTGTTCTACTGCTGACCCGTTTTATACTTCGAGAAAATTCAAATTTAGATGCAACCCTGGTGCCCATCCTCCTGGAGATTAAACACCATAAAATGGAAGTCTTAATATGTGGAAATCTCTTTAAAAAGTCACTTAGAAATGGCATTCACTGGTCGGGAACAACAGCTCGGCACTTTGTGCTCATTATAGTGAAATTTCTTATTAGTCAATGGTAAATTTTGCTAGCTGCCAGCACCACGATGTTGTGATCCCATTTTTGCAGCACAAGTAAGAGATGCCCAGATAGAGATACAGAGAGAAAAGGTTTTGAAAACAGAAATCTGAGCAGGAAAAGAAATGAAAAAAACTAAAAACCTAAAGACCTCTAACAACTTTTTTCCCATTTAAAAATAATTAAACCGCTGCTTATTCATGGTGAAAGCACTGAAGTGTTTTTGTAATTATTACAACAGGAACTTTTACCTTCAGTTAGTTCTACGTGCTGAAATTGTTTTGCTACATCAGATTAAAAATTTTATTCTATTGCACTAGAGTAATTGTCTAATTATTCATTATTATCTGACTAAAGCACATTTCTCCATATTTTTCTTTAAACAGAAAACAACTGTATATTACAGAAAATAGTCCATGCAGTTTCCTAAGACATAAATCTGCACGTGGCTAGTATTTTTTTCCATGAAAAATACAGTTGCTTTAACAGACTTTGGTTCAGTAACAGCTATACAGGTCAAAGTTATCACACAGTTTTGGATGTGAATTCAACAGCAGGATAATGACAGTTGCCAAGGATTTGTACTTGCTGTCGCTTCTTACTAGTGTTGCCTGTCAAATTGTCTCTTTTTCTTATACAGAAGCCATGGAATTTTTTATGGATAGCAATTACTTACAATGTACAATGAATTACATCAGATGTAACAACCACCCTTTAGCCCTTCATTATTTGGTCGTTTCTTTGTTATATCTAGTCATCCATTTTCACCTAAATTATTTATTTATACTGCATATTTGACAAGCATGTATTCTTTGCTTTATTTTTTCAGTAGTTGTTCAAAAGATATAGTGATTTATTTTAATATTCTATTTAAATTTACATATTCAAATTTACCTTATTATTTTTATTTTTGTACTTGCACTTCATGTTGGATTTCTCAAGAAAAGCATTATCCACACGTCAAAGGCATTTTATTTATCTATCAAAGGTATTGAAAATTTAACTAATGGCAATATCAGATCTTGACCACAATGGAGTGGTTAAGCAAATCTTATATTCATTTGTTATATGTTTGCATTGTTAAAGTATTTTTTCCAGCCATCACATATGTTTCAAATTTATTTGCACTTAGATTATTGTACCACATGCATGTATGCTCCAGATAACCATATTAACGTATCTTTATGTTGATAGATGAGAACACCATGTTTCATGCATTATGGTCCTGAAACATCTTCTGGTACAGGTCTGCATTACCATCATCATAAGACTTGTGAAAATTCTAGATTTAAATTTATACAGGAAACCCATATTATACACTTTTTACATTATCTGCAAGAAGTCTAATAGTTCAGTAAATTTAAAATGTTTGGGAAACTGCCTTCATAATTTACCCAACAAAGGGCTGTCTTACAGATCATTTGTATCACTTTGGGAAGGACCTTCTTCACAAAACAATGCTGCAAACCTCACACCTGCAAAGTAAACTAAACTGTTCTTCACTCACAGCACTTGGAAAGAAAAAGTGATTGTTTTCCTTTTATTAGGCAAGTCAAATCTTCTCCTTTTCTCCTAATATTCTTTCCAATTACAGTCTATCACAGTCATTCTAAATGAGTGCACCCTGAGTAATAACCTAGTAAGTACAGGCTGTGTGTGAAACTCGTGTTCCACTAAAATTGATGGGAATTTTGCCAAAGGCTTGAATTAAAATTTTATCCTGGATCTCTGAGTCAATGAATAGAAAGAAATCACTTCTCCTTTCTCTGTCACTTCCCCCCTGAAATCCCGGCATCCCGCAGACCTCTGACTCTGAAAGATATTTCTCCAGTACCCCAAAGAGAAGAAAAGAAACTATACTGCTCAGTTAGGCTACTGGTGCCTAACACAGAAGAAAATGTTTACACAATCCTTTCTTGATAACACAATATACCGACTGCATTTACTGTCTCATCTTACTTAGCCAAGAAACTAGAAAGCACCCGATATGCCTCTTCTGTCTCACCCCAAATACCAGAGAAATGGGATTTTCTTTCAGTGCTCGGTACAGACAAAACCTGCTCAATGCCTGAAGAAAGAAGTTGCTACACTATGTAAAAGAAATCAGCGTGAAAAATGAGAATGTACCTTTCCTCAACCAAAATGAGCACTTAAAAAGAAACTGATGACTGAGTCAACATAGCATAGTTTTGCTAGCTAGGTAGATAACAAGGTAAATAAAAAGATAGAAAAGTTTGAAACTTAGGTGTCACTTATACTTGCACAGTTAAAGTGGCTCCCATGCTCCATCTGCTCCCATGCTCCTCTGTGAAGCACAGAAAAAAGGGCAGCAGCACCTCGGGATCTTAAATGTCTGTAAGGGCCCTGATTGCATCCCCCTCCTGGGGATTTGGCTGCTGGGCTCAGGGCCAGCTTAGAGATAGCGCAGCTGAGGGCTGCCCCTCCTTTCCTCTGGTGACCACGGGGAGCTGCCAGACAGCTCTGCAGGGTGGCCTCAGCCAAGGCTGGCCCCCTTCTGTGGGAGCTATGTTGAAGCCAAAGCTCTAGCGCTCGGCCTCGCCTGAGGTGCAGCCCCACCTGCGTGGCTCCCATGCCCCCACTTGTGCCCAACCACAGGCTCCACTTATTGCACCCAGGTCCCGGCCCGTGGGCTGACGTTCTGTGGACCACTGGCTGTGTCTGACCCCATCACCAGACCTGCTCCTGACCCCGTCTCACTGACTAATGTTCCTGGCTCAACCTCAGGGCTGCCTCATCACCCCAGGCTTGCCTGATGACTTGGGCTCTGGGTGGCCCAGCTGCCAGCCCCAAGCGCAGGGTGCAGCCGACCCCTGCTGTGCTCTGGCAAGGGCTTCTGGGACACAGTGGGATCTCTTCCCTTAGAATCATAGAATGCTTTGGGTTGAAAGGGATCTTCAAAGGTCATCTAGTCCAACCCCACTGCAGTGAGCAGAGACATCTTCAATTAGATCAGGTTGCCCAGAGCCCCGTACAACCTGATCTGGAATGCTTCCAGGGATGGGGCTTCTACCACCTCTCTGGGCAACCTGGGACAGTGGCTCATCAAACACTTCAGTAAATACAAGCACCATCTTGTCATTTCTAATCACTCTTATATTACCTTTACTCAAAAATATATTCAGCTCTCCTGACTGAAATCAATTAACACCCCAAATTGGCATTCCAATTTGCCATCTGAGCAAAGAGGAAGAACTGGTACCTAAAGAGCAGAAGAATCATGAGAAGACAAAATTATTTTACAGATTCCGGGACCCCAGAGTGAGCTGCAGATGGATCTAGAATAAAGGATTCACAAACACTGAAAGAACTAAAATTAAAAATAAAGATGAAAGTTTAAAATCAGCATATCTGTTGGGTTTTGAGAGATTTTTCCCCTTGAGTGAAACTGAGAGTATACGATACACAGAAAGTATAAAAATATTGTAAATGTTTTACTTCATCTTGAATCTGAGACTGATGCTAACAAAATATGTACTCAATTATTCCACAGCAGCAAAGTAAGCATCTTTGACATGACACGAGTGAAAAGTTGCCATGGCTTTACACACCCTTTTTTTGCGAATGCTGGTTTTGCATCCACACGGCAGGAAGACATTGCAAAGTTCAGAGCTCACGTGATGATACACATGCCATATGGCATTTTTCCTGAGCACTTATCAGACTTCTGGTGTTTGCCGTCTCCTGTTGAGAAGTACAAAAGATTGTAACTGAAATGGAAACGTAAGCTTTTTGATGATTGCTGAGACTGATGATTAAGTAGTGATTATAAAACTGAATCAATCTTGCATCATTTTCTCCACAGCTTTTGAGAACATGGTGGGGTTGAGACTGAGTTGCATTTGGATGCCTATATACTTGGCATATTTCTCCTTTCTGGAGTAGCAAGATTTGGAATTCAAAGGCAAATTTGGAGGCTACAAATAGACAGAGGGAAGACATTCTCTGTGGACTTAGATTAATCTGACTACCCATGTATACAATCAAATCAGAACACCTGAAATCAAGTCATACAGATTTTCAATAAAACCACCCCTTGCCTTTCCCTTCCCCTTCCCCTTCTCCTTCCGGTCTTCTCCCTGCTGGCCCCTATTTCTGCTACCCCTGTTAATATGGAACAACTACTGTCTTTCACAGTTCTTTCTGTGACACCACCAAGAACTCAGGAGCTTCGTAATACAGGGGAAAGCAAGCATGTGATAGACCTTCAGTTAAACCGACCTGAATCCAGGTTAGAATTCACATCACTGGAACAGATCACTGGCTTTTGGACATATATACAGTCTACTGTTCTACTCATAACTGATTGATACAGACTGGTCAGAGAAACCCTTAAATTACACTTTTTTATGCATGAGATCTGCAACCTGATGAGCAAGTTACCTGTGAGAAGAAAATTTCCATAGTGCTACTACAAAACCTATGCTGACAAAATCTTACAAAGTAAGCTCTTAAAGTGAGTGCTTGCTTTAATATCGCATGCAGATCAACATTTGAGTATCTGTTTTATTTTAATGAAAAGAAACGACATACAATTTACACAGTCAGCTGTACTTTTTTCAGAAACAAGTTTATGGCCTGATAAATATAACAGCTTAGCAATCGCAGTCACCAGCAAAACTAACAGTAGCAGGAAAACCTAAAGCAAATCTGAAGTTTTACAGTTTAAGAGCCAGTTCCTGCAAATATTTACACAGTTATTTAACATAAACCTTGTCAATGTGTCCATTACTTTGGTGCAAAAGAAGTATACATGCTTCTTGCAAGACTGAAACCCTGTTGTACATTTCTTAAATAAATGTTTGTGTTGAAAAGTTGTGCAAATATATTATTATTTGCACAGTCTACAAAATGCAGACATACCACCAGGTGGTATAAATCACCACAACTCACTTCAAACATTCCATTCATTGAAAACAGCTATGAAACCTTTTGATGGTACAAACTGATCCATTTGAGTAGTTATGCAAAATAGGCTGCTGTTCCACCGCCGTCTGAAATTTCTTTAAACACTTTCTTTGAGATCTTCTGTAAAATAGATTTACTTTTTTTTTTTTGTGGATAGGATTTTTTTTAATGATGTGTCTGTACAGAGTGTAGCACAACGGGCCAAGTACTTGCCTGAAGTATCAATGGACAGCACCAACCCTCTCCACACAAATCAACATTAAGGTAACAATAAAGTAGAATTGAGTAATTCTGAGTCAAAAAAAGCCAACTGTATTGCTGAAAGCTAATTTTAATGTTAAACAAGATGAATCTTGATCCCAGTTACGAAATCAGAAAGAAATGCGGATTTTATTCCGTAACATTTACTTTCATTTGACAGGATTGATCTTCTGTGACTGAGTACTATCCCTCTTTTACCTATCTTAGTGTTCAAACATTCATTGCTGATACACAGTGCTGAAACAGCTTTATTTACCATGAGCTTACTTTTATAAATTTACTCAGCCTAGTTCAGCACGCAAGTTGGTGATAAATATGATCTAATGGCTAGGTGGTGTCAAATTGAGCAGACCTGCTTCAGTCTCTTCCTCTTGTCCTGGACAAGCTCTCCAGCCACGTTCTCTGTGCTGGCACAAATCTGTTCAGTGGAGCTAAATCAGCAGAAAATTATAAATTTTGGGCAGAACTAGATTTTTCCTCATTTACCTCCATGAATTGTTTCATTGTGTGGCAGTGATGATGTAAGGGCAGCAAGAGCACATGACTGATGCGGGTGAAAAAGGAATGGCAGGAGAATTTTACCACTTTCATTAGCAACCAGTCATTAGATCAGCAGAGCTGTATCTTCAAACTACACCTTTCAGTTCACACTGAAGAGACAACAGGGATTTTGCTTCAGATAAGACTTAAAAATATATGTAATATAGGAATATATCATGAAATGATATTTGAAGTACAACAACTATATTCTTTCCTGTAATACTAAAAGGCATTTTACTACTTGTCATACTTGGAAAGTACTTTAGTCTTTAAAAGAATCCACATAATGGAAAAACATTAATCCAAAGTATGATAAATTATAAACTGTATCTCTAAAGAAAATGAGCAAAAAGCCAATTAGCCCAGAGCTCCTCTTCAACAAACATATCCAATTATCTTGGAAAAAGCCAATTAAAATAAAATGAATAATCTAACCACCAGAACTAAACATTTCACTTTATAATTACCTTTCTCAAGAAGCTGGTTTTCACATAAACTGTGAAATACTGTTGATGTGTCATGTTTGCAAGCTTTATAGACGCCACAGTTGTTGCTCCATTGCCTTTGTGTATATCACAGTTTGCATTAGCAAGTAACCAACGTGGCATTAACCACATCTGCTCCTCATAAGGGTTTTCAAACATCTGAATATTGATGTAAGTATATCTGAATAAAGATCAACGTATATCAAAAAAAGGAGTCTTATTCAGTCTTTTCATTACAGGAATTTTAAAAAGAAGCAATACAGCACCGCTGTATTTATACACATGGTTAGCAGCATATGACTATGCAGGGTATGAACATATGTACAAGAGGGACAGGAAAAAAGAGATCCTTCTGTTTGAAAAATCCACATGCAATCCAGGCATATCTACAAGTTCAGTACCGAGAGAGTGGATGGGTCCTGTGTTCTTTGACAGACATGCAAAAAGGAAAGCCATCCAATGGCAATCTTTCCTTTTGGAGTTGCAGAAGGATGCTGAAAACAATGTGTATCACAGAGGAACATTCTCTTCACAGAATCTCACAAAGCATGATGCAATGCTTTACTAATTAATTCTACTGAGCCTACATGACAAAACTGGGATTGAAATTATAACATATGAAGGCATTCACTACATAATGTACTAGCACACAACTGGGGGGAAAAAAGCAAGTTGATTTTTATGTATGTATACTCTAAACTTGCACAGAGTCGGACCAGAAAGCACTGGATTCCTTAAAATGACTGTGCAGCCTCAGTAGAAAGGACATGGTGGCACCAGCCTAGTTGTGCTACCTTTTTCATTTGCAGGTGATCAGTACCAGAATGAGGCCTTTTTTTACATGACAATGTCTCAAAGGAAATCCCATCATGATGAAAAGGGGATTAGAACATGCCACGCTACAAAGTGTAACAAGTAATGTTAGTTTATCCACAAATGAGACCCTTCAAACAACAGTGTGCTACATGGTGCTGACCCAGGAAATAATTTAACACATATCTGAAAAATTCAGATCTCGAGGGGTTTACACCTGAAGGATTTCTCTCACCCATGCTGTTTCTGGTTGCCTTTTCACTTCCCCACTGGCCACTATCAGAGACAGAAGGCTAAGTACGAGTGCAACCCTGTTTGGCTGCTCTTAAGTTTTTGTGCTCAAAGACGAAACCAAATGAAGACAGTAGCTTGTTGCGAGGTTTGCCACCACGAGAAAACACTCCTACTTCCTACCCTTTCTTATCAACACAGAAATTATGGAAGCTAAAGTATCATGTTAATAATGTGATTTTTCAAATGCAGTTCGTTCAAATTATCAAGTTTGCAAAGTCAAGCCATGAAAATCAAAACAAAAATTTGCACATGCAGTTTTTATTTAAGCATGTGCATTCTAACAGACTTGAGTGACATAATCATTTGGTTTTTTGATTACATCAGTTCACTCACTTCACTGAGCCAAAAATGTGCAGGGAAATGCAGCAAAAGAGAATCATCTCATGGGTAAAGTCTGCTGCTCCAGAAAAACTGGATATCATTCTTGTCTTTTTCTTAAAATTCTAAAGTGATATTGAGTAAGTCATGTCAACCAAGATCTCCCAGAAAAACCACAAACGGTAGCCACAATTTCTAGATACCTGATCTGGAGCATCTGTGACCTGTTTGTGTAGTTTTTCCACTAAGTGTGAATGAAGTCTGCTCTGAGCATGGGAGATGTATTATAAAGATAAGTACAGTAAATTATAAGGGTTCCATATTCCAAAACGGAACACCAAAATTCATTGTTACTTTGACACTTCAATCTTTGTGCCTCCTTTCTCCCTGTCTGAAAAGGAACTGAGGATACCCTTTGAACTTTCAAGACCAATGACATAAGAGTGTCACGAAGACTGATTAATTAAAGCATGGAAACAAGTAGATTCCGTAACCACTGTTTATCATGGATATTTATTATTGATGTCTGCCTCTTCAGAACAAAATCCAAAAAAAGGTCCATAGTTTAAACAAATAAGTCATATGAACACTCCTCATTTTGGGTAGACATTGGGGGCCCCTGAGACTAGAGACACAACGCAAATAAGTAATAAGTTACAATGCAGATACACCAAGCGGGTGGAAAAGCTTAGATTAGCTGGTTCTCAGTTCAGCTGAGTGCATGGCTTTCAATGTTGTTTTAATGCTCAAACATTAAGTAAACATTTATGGAAAAAAGTTGGACAGGAATAGACTTAACTTCAGTGTAAAAGTTGCAGGCTATAAAAGAGAGACAAGTAAGTTGTCACAGGGCACGAGAGGAAATGCCATGCTGACCAGTGCTAGCAAAACCAGGAAAGACCTGGGTATCTTTGTCTTTCCCTCAGTTAATGCATGCCTGGTTTAGACTGATTGACACTGCACTTTACAGACAACAACTAAGTCACGAAATCTTTCAAATTATCATATTTGACTGAATTTTCATCCACTGATTTTACTCCACCTGCAGCACACTAGACAAGGTAATAATTTATTATAATTATATGAAAATATACAATTAATATTCATCACCTCTCATTTCTCATCACTTTAGATGATCAGTAATGCAGAGTAAAAATGCTGTCAGATTTCTAATTGCTTTGTAATGGGCCTGAAATAGGGAAATCGTTAAAGACAAACAATCTGTCACTTGTCTGTTACCTTAACTATCTATCATTTAAAAAAACCCTCATTAAATACATTGTTAATGAACGACAAAAGACTGTACTCAGTGTGCCCAGATGTACCTTTTTAAACGATATTGTAAATTGCTCAAGTAATTCTCAAGACATTTTCAATCATTTTTGTGGAAATTTAATGGAAAACATATATTTTCGGTGCATGTTACATCTCATTTGTTCACATCATTATGACATTTAGTCTATCATATCCACATCTCCTGGGAGACAAAACTTTGTTTTTCCTTTTACTGTTGACAAATCTAACCCAATTAAAATAAATTCTGGAAGAATTTAACATTCAGCTCTCTGACACATCTAGATTAAAAAAGAAGTCCAACATTGTGCAAAGTTGAACAAACTGTTTTATCTTTCACAGACAAAACAATTGTTCCCAAGAGAGAGAACTCAGAATTTTCACTTACACCACTCGAGTGTGCTGTCTAGTATAGCTCTGACAGAAAACTTCATTTGAAAAAAATTCTTCTTACTGTACAGACTTAAACAGTCAGAATGAAAACAGTACACCAGAAGTATTAGCATGACCCTGCACTGAAATATCATATTATTTATCACCACAATAAAATTCAGAAAAATTAAGAACAACTAAAAAAATCATTTAATACAAAATACGTATCCGTGCATGACTTAAACATGCGCAGTCTCTTAAATGTTTCAAAACCAAATAAATATTCTATGCTTGTTTATGTCAGTATATATCAGATGCGAAAACACTACAGTTTAAAGCAAAAGGTGTAAGAAGAACCAATGGCTGGAAATAGAAGCCAAGCAAATTCAGGTTTAGAATTAGGGACAAATTTTAACAGTAGGATGATGAGCGGTTGAAGCAGCCTCCTCACAAGTGAGCAATTTTCCATCCTTTCATATTGACAGTCAGACAGAACACACTGGACTCGGAACGGTCTTGTAATACAAAAAATTCACGCTAGTGCTTTTTCAGGCCTTATTCCCATGAATCCTGCTTCTCCTCAGTCACACGACAAACCAGAAAGCAGAGAAGCCTGCTTTCAGAAAACCGTTCACCAAATAAATACACAAACGAGAGCTGACGGACGAAGTCAGGCAGGGTGCTTTGTATCAAGAACAGCACTGCAGTGTATGCTGAAGTTAACAACCCTAAGTGCTGTCCAGATAGGCACACAGTCGTCCAGGTAGGAATTATACTAAATAACATTTCCTTTCCAACTATAAAAAGGCATTTGCTGCAAAAACTGTAATTTCTCAAATAGATGCTAAGTAATCTTAGAAAGACTTGCCTATAAAAATCAAGAAAGACTTGATTTTTATAACCTGTGCATCAGTTTTGTACACAAATACAGCAATATAAAACCAACACAAACGAAAGAAAGCAAAAAAAAAAGGGCTTTAGTACTTCAAACCACACTTTGAAAAATACCCATTGTCTTTAGAAATAAAAAAGTAGTTAAAAGTGAGAGTCCGGATGTTTCAGCTGTTTCTTAAAAGAATAAAATGATACCAGGCTGGTCCATAATTTGTACTCATCTTTCACTGTATTAATACGTGACACAGTAGTCCAGTTAATTCTTCAATAATTGTTTTCCTGTACTTCTATGACAACACCGCACAATGTTATGTGACAGTTTTAAATAAAGCATCTACTAATTGTTAAATATTCTCACAAAAATGTCTAAACCCCCCTACCTACATATAAACTACATTATAATGAAAAAGAGAAGAAAACTTTTTATCATATTTAGGTGTCCAGCTCCACTAACATTAATGGCACCTGTACATAGCCACGTAATAATTTGTTTAAGATACTTAAGCAATTAATGAAACCCGGTGTCTTACAGACATGGGTCCTACGCCTCCCATTCTGGGGCAACAGTCCCAGGTCTTCTCCATGACTTCATCGTCTGTCTCCACACATCCATTATTTCCATGGTAAGTTCCCCACATTTTCCTGGCACTTAGCTACTTCTGTTTTGGTGTCAAAGAGCAAAAAGCAGCAAATCTTATGGCTAGACTGAACTATCCACTGA
>NW_010420034.1:478-2363 GCF_000710305.1 Buceros rhinoceros silvestris | reverse complement strand
CCCCCAGCCAGTAGCTGCCGAAAACAAGAGGCAGCATTTGAGTTCAGGCTGGTTTGTCCTGCTCGCTTTCCCCTACATAGCCATTTGGTTTCAACAAATCTTGAACTAATTTAATTTTGATACCTCTAGTGATTAAAGCTTATCAAATTGGCTTGAGATTAACAGCTTTAAAAGTCACTACAACCAGACAGAGTATGATTAGCTAAGATTAACTTGAGCCTAATTCTGTGACTTCTGAAACGGGATAGATAAATAAAGAGAAACTGAGACCCAAAGATTATAATACCAGACAAGGCCAGATAATCCTGCAGTGATTTCATTTCACACTTTATGCATTTTACAGCCCTTGAACACCAAACCAGTATAATAAACAACCTGTTCTCTTTTACTTTGGAAGGACTGCTGAACACGCACAGAAAAGAATGTTTCGCCTCCAAAATTGTCCTACTGACTTCAGAGATAATTCCTTAACACGTACAGTTAATTTTATATTGAACAGCTAATTACAAGTAGTTATACTATTGGATACAAATGTTCATAATCTCTCAAATAACTCTGAGTTTAAACTACATTATTAGCTGGCTTCAGGCACCAATCCTGGAACAAGTTTAAATGGAAAAAACTCTCTATGCAACATTTAAGAATTTTGGACATAAAGGATAAAAATGGATATTGTAAATGTGCCCAGTCTGGAAGAGGACATTCAGCATTTGTAGTAAAAGCACAGGTGTGGTAACCGATCTCCAAGACACCACTGCATCTTTCACAATTTTTCTTTTAATTCTTCCCCCTTCACCACAACGGTACTTGCTCAGGTATCAGCCCCAGTCCGTGGCTGAGGGGAATACACTGAGGGCTGTGGGCAGTTCAAGATGATCACAATAGCCAAAAGATAACTCATGCAATCACTGAGACTTTTGCCTGAGAGGTGAATCCTGATTTCAGACGGGACTGTGTAACTGAGCTCACACTTGATATATCTCATCTATAATTCCATGACGTAAGTGAAATATCTAATAACTCACACTGGTGCTGCAGAAGTTAATAGCACATTGACAGCGGGAGCCGGACTGTTCCAGGGCTCCTACACGTACTGCCCAAGAGCAAAGACAAGTCTTTCCTTTTGACAACTACGGATGCTCGTGTTACAGATTTGACGCCACCTACAAAAGTGCAGCAAAGGGCACAACACTAACCTATGGGCTATTTTGTGGAAATGTTGATGACCAGGATAGACAAACAACAGCCGGATGCACAGGTGTTGAGGAGTCATGTAGATTTCATGCTTTTCTCACCTACCCAGAAAGTCTCTTGCTTCTCTATCATCCATGTTAAACTTTAAATAAACCCTCTATGTTCAGCCCCAATTGTCCCACACCTTGCCTGCACTGGTGGTTAATGGGAACAATATGCCAGGAACAACAGTCCCAGTTCTTCCCACCAATGCCTGTACAGCCAGGCTGCCACTCTACTTAACACAGCTCACTGGGGATGAAAAACCACAAAAAGCTGCTTTAATTCTAACATATCGCATAAATATATTGTCAAAGGAAGAATGCTACCCATTTTAATGTATAGCGTGAACTGAGGTTCTCTGGACTAGTATTTAGGGATTTTGTTAACTAGGATTGACTGAGATTACAAAAGCTGAAGTCGACAGCACCACCCTGGGTTTTTCTTATATAGTAAGCAACGTCTTTACGACATTAAAAGCCTGCTTCCTGACCTTAATCTTTTTCATTAAGAAGACGTTCTCCCTTCCCCTTTAAGACAAATTATTTTCTAGAAAGGCACCATCGTCTTACTGCACTCACAGCGTCAGGAGAGCTCGTAAGGGAGGCGAGCAGGAGGCGGGGTATCGTCACCGCGGTTCCCGTGCTTTTCT
>NW_010420034.1:0-215 GCF_000710305.1 Buceros rhinoceros silvestris | reverse complement strand
TAGGGTAGGTTGGCCCCGTTGCCCCCCGGTGCTTCCCGCGCCTGGAGGTGGAGTCCCTGCAGGGAGAGGGGTGTCGGGCGGCCCGGGCTCCCCGCGCAGCGCGCGGGAGAGGCCGAGGTGGACCCCGGTGTCTTTTCACACCTTGAGACGGAATCCCTGAGGGGAAAGTGGGGGTGAAAAGATGTTCCCGCTCGCCGCGGGCCGGGGCCGTTACT
>NW_010420033.1:0-1386 GCF_000710305.1 Buceros rhinoceros silvestris | reverse complement strand
ATTGAATGCTCCCACCTAACCCTGTTAGCGTTGGCTCCGTGTTCTTGCTAGTGGCTCACACACCTGAAATGGCATATGTGCCTCAATGGCTTCTCACGCAGATAAACTGGTGGGATATCTCTTTGCGCTGACAAAGACACACGTAACCCTGATTGTTTTGTTTTGTTTGTTAGAGCACGTTTGTACATCACTTACTCATACACAATCGTACACACACAGTCAGGGATTCCTACGATTTAAACTGAAGTTGTGCAAGTGGAATTATCTGTATGTATATACACATATGCAGTCCCTTGGTGTGCTAAAAAGCTAACACTGTTGTCATTTTGCATCTTTAATGACTCTGAAGCTGTCAGACAAAATTTGCATTCTCCTGCTGCTCTGAGCAGGAGAAGGAAGATGACACAAGACCGCACCAATTTCCCATAAATGGGAAATACAGTGGCATTTTTCAAATACGTAGGACTGTACTTTAACAAGCATGGGTTCTTTATTTCTCCCTTCTTTTATATTGTTTAAAAAGAATAACTGCAAGGCAAAGAAAAATAACAAAAGAAAAAAATTAGCCAAATGGACTGTGACCTCAAAATTCTCCCTGCATGTATTTCCCATTGATTTTTTATTTGCAGTTATTCTGAATCATTAGATTGGTGTAAAGATGTTCTACACACTTAGTATTCTTTAAGTAGTGTGTGATCATTCATGTTTTCATCCTTGTAACACCCCTCTGAGATCATTCCCTATTCAAACAGGGCACTGAAGAGGGCTAAGGTGCTTGGGAACATGATTAAGGTCCTTAGAATTTAGATGCCCTGCAGAAAGGGGCTGGGCTGCTGGTTGACAGTAGGCTTAGCATGAGTCAGTAGTGTGGCCTGGTGTGGTTTAATGCACCCTGGGGTGTATTAAACACAGCGTAACCAGCCAGTCATAAGAGGTGATTATCCCACTGACTATCCCACTGATTATTCTGTCCTTTGCTTTAGTCTTTGCATGCAAGGGAAGCGCATGCTGAAGTAAGGCATCCTGAAATAATTCACTATAGCTGTACTAGCTGTGCTGGGGGGGATCAGAGCACAGGAATGAAATCGGTAAAACAGGCCCCACAACTTAAAAAGGATGTTAAGGTACTTGAATCCATCCAGAGGAGGCTACAAAGCTGGGGAAGGGGCTGGCAGGCATGTCCTCAGGGGTGGCTGAGGACAGTGGGTTTGTCTGCTTGGAAGGAAAGGAGGCTGAGGGGCTACAGAGGAAAAGAAGCAACTCGTGGGGGTCACCCTCTGGCCTTGATCTGGGAGTCTAGAAAGCTTCCTGTCCCTGGATGTGGGGCACAAGAGGCACCTTTGTGGAGCACACATAGCAGCCACCTGGTCAAAACGGCCCAAAGGA
>NW_010420032.1:6006-19342 GCF_000710305.1 Buceros rhinoceros silvestris | reverse complement strand
GCTCTGCCAGGCCCCGGCCGGACAGGCCCGTAGGTATTAAAGCAGGAAAGGGTGAAGAGGCTGTTCGGTGAGGGGGTGCGGAGCGGTGCTTTACTGTGGGTCCCGTTTGTTTGGAGGAGCTACTGCTTCAGGTGTGGGGCTGAGGGAGCGCACTGGGCTGCTGCTGGGAGCAGGGCTGGCTGCCCGGGGCTCAACTTCTCTTGAGGGTGTTTGTGCCTGCTTATAAATGACCTTTCCTTTTCTTAATTAGGTGTTTTACGTGGAAAATGGTGCTGTTCTCCTGCTGGGGCTACGCAGGAGCAGCCACCGATCAGTGGGAAGATGGCATAGTGGTGAGTAGTGAGCCTGAGGGCTGCAGCCGCTGGCAAAGAGCTCCAGAGGTGTTTCCAGCCGGGTTTAATCTCTGCCCTGAAAAAGGAGAGTGTTTTAAGTTACAGAAGTGAAGGGAGCATTAAAGCAGAAAATCTACTTCTCATGCAGTTTGAAAGGTGTTTACTGCCAGAAGCTTCCCTGGCCGACAGGGGGTCATGAAGCAGCCTTCTGGGTGGAGAGAAGGGCTCGGTGTGCTTGGGTAATGCTTGGCCTTCTTCCTGCTCAGACCTCTCAATGCTTCAGTGGCTGCTGACAAAAATAGTGGGTTTGGGAACTGAAGGATCTCTGCTGGCTTAAAAGCTGGTTGCTGCTTTGAAAGTACAGCGTCTCGATGTTATTAAGATAGGAATAATGAATGTGATATGCTATGGGTGAGGTATGGTGTTGTGTGGCTCCTGGGCATGTTTAATCCTGGAGTTCTTAGGGTGCTAAATGAGGCCAAGGGGCTCTGTCTGAGACTTGTCTGAAATTCTCATTTTTTTCCTTCTGAGGAAAAGAATAATTCATTTCTGCTCTTATTCTAAAAGAAGTAGTAGGCTTTGCTGTCTCAATTTCTAGAACTGAGTACTGTTGGCAACCTTTTAGCAATAATGTTATGCAGGAGGCTTGTGTGGAAGGGAGAGGGAGCAAAACCCCTCAGAACAACCTTGAAAACCAGCTGTCAATACAAAGGTTATGCAACTCAAAGGCTTTGCAGTGGGGATTTAGAGTTACTCAAATGTCTAAGCTTGCTGTTGAAAAGCTTGTTGTGCCAAAGACTGCAGGAAGATGCTTCCTTTTCCCTGTGCCCTGGGAATGGTAAAGATTGTAAGAGCTCATTTCTCTATCTGATATTTCCTGACCTTTGCAGCCTACTCTCTATGAAAAGCAAAGATCAAGCTAAAGATGTGGAAGAGATCTCAGATGAGCAGGTTGTTTAGTCTAAAAATCATGTCACATCTGAGCTTTGTCTCATGCTTTAACATGGTTCCAAGCTTAATTTTGTCACTTTGATTTTCACCTGTGTTTTTGTTTTGTTATTCCTAATTGACCCGAAGTCTAGAGCAGTTCTTGAAAAGAGGAAAAAAAGTGTGTTTGATTATTGCTGGGTTTTGCCACTTCAGCCTATGGAGAAGTGATTTAAAGCATCTAAACCTGCAGCAGAGTTGGATTTTCATCATTGTGGAAATCTCCTAATTTAATGGGAGGGGAACTCTGAAATGAGAACCCCAAAACACTTCAAGTGAAAGAAGACCCTAATGTAACTGCTATTTATGTTGTTTTTTATCTGCAGTGTTTCCTTTCTGCTGGTTCTTAGTTCACTTGCAAGTTCACTTTGAAGATCTCCTGAGGAAAACCACTTGTATGTTTTTCTGGTTAAACAGCAGTATTTTTGTTTCGGGAAAAGTGTTTTGGATACAAACTTGGCTCCAAAACTGTTCAGAAGTATTTTAGAACTTAGTATCAGGATGTAATTGTTTTGCTGAGGCAAAGTAACTGTTCTGTTAGCGTTTGGTTCTGCCCAAGCAGCCAGGTGAAATGCTCTGATGTGAAATGCTTTCACCTGTTTCCAGTTAACACTCATCACCAGAGCACTGGGTGGAAAAAACAGCTGTGACCCAGAGTAGGTCCTTAACCAGACCGTAATGCAGAGCTCTGGCAGAGTATGGGGGTTTGTTTCTTCTTATTTTTGCTGAATAGGTGTGTGTCTTGTTTGTAGTAGGTGGATGTCCAATGAACTAGAGGAAGCCTGTACGAAAGGGGAGGTGGATCGGTTCTGAATGACTCCTGTCATACAGCATATGGGAGCGAAGGGTCAGGCTGGAGAGATTCAGGCTTTCTTTGTGTCTGATTAATAAAAAAAAATTGCTGCAACTGCAGTGGTCATAATAGATTGAAGTTTATCTAATGCTGCTCTGTTCACCATAAACCTTCATGCATTTGTGTGCCTTCTGTTAGAAACACTTTATTGTGTCCAGACACAGCGTGGAAAATACATTTTGCTGTTGTTGAGGCCATCCCTCCTGTGCCTGTGTCCTCTGCCAGCACTGGGTGCCTCATGTTTGGACAACTGTCTCCATTCGGCTATAAACCTAAGTTACATCTCCCCTAATCCTGGCTGGGACTGTCTGTCCAAGAGGAACAGAGCTGTTACATGGAGGGTCTGCTGTTGGCTTGTAAGCAGAACCATTGTCTTCACTCTATTGACCTGAGATTTTCTTCTGTGTTTTCTCTTAGCCAATATATTACTTTCCTTCTTTCCTTCTGTGATCAGCTCTTGACTTGTCCTGGCATTACAACTGGCTTGTTCCTTTCAGTGCTGGCCAGGAAAGGGAGTGAGGAAGGCTGGGGAGCTGAAGCTGCGTGAGGCATTTGTCATGGTTAGAGACAGTTTTATATTTCCTTAATGCAGTTAGCTGTTCAGATGCTGGTGGGGCCATCTGTCTTATTTAGTAAGGTTTTAGTTCTGTGCATGTAACATAGATTTACCTCTAGGATGACGCTTATGGATGTTTCATGCTTTTCACCATAGGTTTTCTAGCTGACTAGTTAGGATTTAATGCTTCCAATGTCAATAATCGTAAAACTAAGCTGAGTAATGATACTGATAACTTTGGGCTCCTTCAAGCAGTATGATGGCTACTAACTGCATCTCCCATCCTTGTAGGCATTAGAATAATGATAGCACATGAATATTTAACTTCATTGTTATTGGTAGTGAAAAACAGTAAACAGCAAAAGCTGTAAAACTTGAGTCTGGGGAAAAAAGGAATGTCTTGTCTGTCTTAGATGTTCCACTTATTACAGGAAAAAGGATCCAATTTTTGACTATTACAGTGCTGAAACTGGGTTGGTATCTGAGATTTATCTTGTTCAAATATCTCTGATCTACCTATGTCACACTAGTGTACGTGAAACAGCCCAGCGAGGTTTTACCATAGTGTGAGAGCAAGAAGAGCTGAAGAATTTTGAAGATTTGGGTTTGCCACCTGAAGGAGTGTCCCTAGTATTAAAATGTCTGACTTATTCCAAGATGTTTGACTATAACTAAAACCAGTTTTATATCTATGTGTGAGTTCATACTTATGTCTTTGAGGTGAAACCAGGGGATGGAAAAAGTGGCCTTTCTCAAAGCCCAATGTTAATTGCAAATCCCTGAGGTTGCTAGGAAACCTTATCTTAAATGAGTGCACAAGCAATCAGGCTAGATGCTGATATTAAAGAGACACTGAGGAGGTTTTCTGTCACACTCCTCCTCTCCTGGCTGTGGTAGGAGATTGATTTATATGAAGCCGTGTCAGTTTAGGGTTTGGGAAGGAATCATTCCTCTTCTGCAATGTGATGAGGGGTGGGGAGAATGCTCTCTTTTGTCACATCTATTTTGTAAAAGGGGTCATGCTGACAGCTCCCCTATTAAAATGCAACCCTTAGTTACTGATCTTGCCAATGTCTTTGACTGAAAGCTTTGGAGGTTTTAAAACAACTTGTATCTCTAATGAAGAACAATAAAGGAAGTGTGATTTATTTTTTCTCTCCCTTCCAGTGAAGTATGACTTGTCTTGCTTGAAGTCAACAAGCTTTTATTACCCTGTCTTAAATGAGCAGTCACAGAATATGAATCTCTTCGTGGCCTTTTTATGTAAAGTCAGTTGCTTCCTGTTGTCAGGTGCTTCAAAGATGCACCCTAAGGGGCTCTAAGGTGCTAGGTGGAACAATGTCCTGTTTGACCATGATAAAACAACAGAAGCCTAGAAGTAAACCAGTCTTGCTCTAGCTGCCACCCTGAAAAACTGTCAACTTAAATGTTGAAGAGGACAGAAGGGGACACTTGGTCCTCTGCATTTGGGAGCCTTGAGTTCTAAATTCTGTTGGAACAAGTGGCTCTTCTGTACACTGGGAGAACTCAAAGCACTTAACTGTGCTGTCAAAAATGTGGGAACCTGTATAGGTCAGTGGGCTTCATGTGCTTACTCCAAGATTTGGCAGAAGTTAGTGCTGAATTGTGTCTTAATATCTTGGTTCTCCAACCTGCATTTCCTTCTGGGTAGCCCTTGCTCCTGGAATATGCCTTGCCAACTGGTGTGCAAAATCCTAATGTTTTCTGAGTTGAGGGCACTTTTAAGAATGGGGACACTGAAGGCGACAGCTACAGAAGGAGCTTGTGTTGACTGAAAGATATCAAAGAAAGGGCTCTTAGGTGTGCCAGATCTTGGCTCTAAAGAGACTTCCTCCACCTCCTTTCTGTGTACCCTGAATTAAGATGGGGGGGAAGGGGGAGATGGTCTAGCAGTTTAATTCCACTGATATTTTTTTTGCTACAAGGCAGAAATAATCATGAGGTTGAAATAGGTTGGATGTCTCAATGGCAGAGTATTGATTTGAAACTCTCTGGCAAAACAGGAACCAGCACATTGACAAAATAAACATACCTTGTGCAGCAAATAGTTTATTGATGATCTGCTCGCAATGAAGTTGTGGAGGTGACCTTACTGCCCTGACTTACAGGATTTTTCTGTCTGCAGCATTGAAAGGGCAGAAATAATACATTAATTTCATATTGGAGCTGGGGAAATCACCTCTGTGGGTTTGCTTGTCATGTCAGCTTTCTTAATTACCCCAAGAATTTTCTTGATAGTTATTATTATAGGCAATTTTATTATTTGAAGCACTGGAGACCAAGGCTCTGTAAACAAAAAAAGAATGAGTCTGTTTGTTATTCTCTCTAACCTGGGTTTCTAACAATATGTGTATGTATCTGGGGAGTAAGTAGTCTTAAAGAGGGGCTGTAAGATTAAGAACATTCCCAGTCGGTGTCTAGAGGGAATGCTGGGTGAGAGATGTTGCCTGGAAACTGAATCTGAAGGTTGCTGTTCCAGACTCTTACTCTGAAATAACTGTACCTGGGACTTTGGGCAATTGCTCTCTGCTTCAAAACAAATGGCTGTTGTAATCTTGTTTGCCGCATTCCTCTGAAAGCTCTTAGCTGTTGTTGACACAGAAACTTCTTGCTCTGTATCTGGTTTAAAGCATCACACAGGAGTCACATGCAAAGGCTCACCTGTTAATGCCATGGATAAACTTACACAACACGTGCTGCCAAAAAATCCCTCTGTTCAGTATTTGTTGGAGAGAGGTGCTCTCTCCTGGGAAGCCTGATGTTTGAGATGTGTCTAGCTATTCCATTCCCAGAGGGAAAGCCTGCAGAGCTGTGCAGCATCCAGAAAATTACAAATGAATACAGTATGTTCATACTCAACACAAACTTGAGAGGATCTACCTCTGTACAATCTGGAAGTGATGAACATCACTGTAACCTGTTTTCTCAGAGAAACAGCTGTAAGGGAGGAGAATCCAAAGGCCTGTGCTATAACTGTAACACAGGGAGAGGCTGAGCCCCATGTGTGGGAACCACGGTCCCATGCTCTGTTTCCTCTCCGTGAATATACAAGTCAGTGAGCCTGTATAGGTGAGGGAATAATCATGTTTATGGGGACACTCTTCTGTTCTGGTGTTTCTTAATACCAGTGAAAGATCTCCTCAGCCACAGCTGACAAACAGGAACAGTTTTTCATATAGCGGAAGAAATGAAGATTTCACCAGGGTTTTAGTTTTATATCTTTGTTTGCACAGGGTAATACACTGAATGCAGGCTGTTTGGTAATTATGAATAACAAAAAAATCTGTCTTAGAAATATGGACATCATGGTGATGTAGATTTTAGCAGAACATGCAGAAGATAATGAGTAGTAACTCACAATGTGAGACTTTTCCAAGCGAGGTAGTTACTCAAAGACCATGTAGATGCCACCAGTGTTAGTCATAGTAGATGGTGCTCAAGGATATTGTTCTGCAACATACAGTGGTGCTCGGTAAAGCACTGGGTAGGGCTCTGTTCTGTCCTGGCCACACAAGTCATTCACTCTTTCTGAAACTGGGGTGACAGTCTTGGTTTATTTTGTAAAGTAGCTTTGGGGATGAAAAAGGCAAAACTGCATAGGCCTGAAACTGCTTCAGGTCTTGATCAGTCCTAAAATCTTAAATGAATTTGAAATGCTTTGACTTTGGCTCTGAAGCGAATTTTGTAATGGTAATTTCTTTTTAAATAAAAGGCTTTTCTGTGTTAAAGTGGAATAATAACAGTTAAAGTTTCTTTTATTCTCTCCCCAAAAGACCTTTTTAAAACCATGTCAATGAACCTTTCTGGTAGAAGTAGCTACTAAAAAAAATCAATGTATTGAACAGACTATGGCAACAGGTCGTGTGGAAGTTCTGGCATTCATTCAGCCCTTTGATACAGCTAGTAACCAGTGAAATTCTGCCTCTAAAGAGCTCTTAGAAGACAGTCTTTTAGAATGCCACCGAATTATTCCCCTTCATTGTAGCCCTGATTTATTCCCAGCTCGTGATCAGATCCAAATGAGAAAAAGGAAAACTTTCTTGAAGCTGTCCTAATTGGATGGATAGGCAAGGCCTGACTCCTGTCCCCTTGCGTGTCCAATTTGCATTTTGAGTTGTTCTCAGAAATCAAGTGAGTTCTTCTCTCGCTTGCTGCTGTTAGTCTTGGGTTCCTAGCCAGTCTCCTCTAATCACTGGTATTGCAGTGTAAGCCTTGAAATCACAACTTTATTTTTCTCAAATTGCCAATTACAATGCAGGATATGGCCTCTTCTGTTCTGGCGTTTCTTAATATCAGTGAAAGATCTCCTCAGCCACAGCTGACAAACAGGAACAGCTTTTCATTTAGCAGAAGAAATGAAGGTTTCACCAGGGTTTTAGTTTTATATCTTTGTTTGCACAGGGTAGTACACTGAATGCTGGCTGTCGGGTAATCGTGAATGAAATCGTGCTCTAAGTTTGGCACAAAGCTGAACCCCAAAACTCCACAAAGGGGTGTTTTGTTCTGGCTCTGCTGCTGAGAGAAGGGAAGAGACTTTGTGGAGAAGCACGTCTGGTATGTTACTAATTGAAGCCTGCCTTTATGTTAAAGCAGGCTGAAACTTTGGTAGTCTAACCTCTTTCTGGGGAGTTACTGTTAAGTGCAGTTAACATCAGCCTTGGAGAGAGGGTCCTGTTTGGCTGCTGCGATGAGCACAACCCTGATATTCCTGAAGTGGTTCTAAATTCCCCTGGGGACATGTAGGATATGCTCAGGCTTCTGTCTGTCAGGTAACTGCCAGTCTGAAGTAGAGCTGAATAACCCAGGTGGGCTTGGATGTCCTCTGCAATCCCAGGAACCTCTGGGATGGAGGGTTCAAATGGAAGGATCTGGTTTTAACTTTGACTGCACAGAGGACGAGCCCTGGAGGCTGAGGCTCACATGCATGTCTCTCCAATGCTAAATCTGTCTAAGCTCGACAGAAATGCTTCACTGCTTTTCACTGCCACTGATTGAAATGAGGAAGGTCCTAGATGGACTGCTTTGATATTTAGGGTCTCAAGATGTGATCTGTCTTCATAAAAACAAGCTTATAGTTGAGTCTGTAGTTCTGCTTTGCTATAGGAAAATATTGTTAATTTATGTAGCTAGATGCCTAAGTGATGTACTGACTTGTGCTCGCTGGTCTTGAAGAAAATTCTGTGGGAATCCAAGCATGCTAATGATTGACACTAATTGTTTTGAGTCATGAATTTTATGGATAATGCTCATCTGAGGAGATGGTAGGTGCAGATTTTGGAGGGCAATCATACAGCTGTCATATTGCAGTAGCAGAGTCTGTTTCATAAAAGGTCAGAATAATTTGTGGTGACTTTTGCTTTAAGTGGTGGGTTTACCATGAATAAAACTGCTCCAACAGCACCAGGCATGTGTGTTTGCAAGCATGTGTGGGGGGAAAAAGGCTTGATGCCTTGCTTCTGATCCATCTTATTATTGAAGTAAGTTAAGCTGCCATGATTTACCCCACCCCAGTGTGCAGGCAGCAGATTTAGAGTCATTTGAATGGAAGAAGAAAGATAGTTTGCATGAAGTGAGATTTGGGAATACAGGTAAATTCAGTAGCAAGCTGACCAATAGCTTTATGCTGGTGTAGACTATAAAAAACAAAACCAGCAATAATGAAAGGCACCATTATAAATCTGCTGCTTATTGCTTACAGCTGCAGGCTGACTTAAAATCAACTTTTATTAGCTCCATATTAGGGGATTGTTTCCTCTGGATTTGATTACTAGGATGGATATATTTGAAATCTGCATTTCCATATAGATAGAACTGCACTTTTGTAACTGTGCTGCATTCCCGAGGAGTTCACCAAGGCAGGTTGCTTTAAAGGGCTAGCTGCAGCGCAGGCCAGGCAGGATGGGGACCTCGCTGCAAGTTGTAGCTTCCAGCTGGCATGGTACCTGAGGTTTCCTGAGTTTCATATCCATGTCTGGTGTAGTGGGAGACTTCTAGATGAATTGATTTACCACAGGGTCTTTTGCCTGTAAAACAAGGTCTTTGTGGAATCTTGATATCTGCAGATAAATATGTCCTGCACCTGTGCCAAATGCCCTTTCTTGTGTAACCCTTGCTACAAATACCTCCTACCTTGAGATTTTCAGGGACAAGGAGAAAATTGCTCTATTAGGAGAACAAGGAGAACTTAATCCCTTCCAGCACCAGTTTCTTTATGGCTGTGAAAACTTTGAATCTGCAGTAACAGGTAGAAGAAAATTAAGTACAATATATCAAAGCAGAATTACTCCAAAATGATTTTCCCCCACCCTTCTTACTACTGTTGTACCCGTGTGGTGTTGCTGGAATGATCTGGCTTTGAATGGAAGTTGCTATCAGAAAGATACCCCTGGAGTGTAAGGGTGAATTCCACTGGAAGTTTTTTAGGGTACTTACTGGTGAGTCTGATGCTACCATCCCTCATCTTGAGTTGCAGAACTTACCCTTCTGAATTAGCACAGTACTAGTCTACCTTTGAAGTCCTACCTCAACCCACAAAATGGCTTCAGGGAACTCACGTTTCATAGTCTGTTGTGTAGGGTTAATAACACAGTGGACATACTGACATATTCCCTTTCAATTCCATATGTTTAAAGCTATAGAAAAGCAGAAGTCGCAGTCCGTAGTTTGCAACAGGGGCACAGTACAAGACTACTACCCTTGTGTGTGTTATGTTTGAGTATTACAAGTGAGCTTGTCCCTCTCTGGTAGTTAAATCACAAACTGCTCTGCACAGTTGAGACTTAATGTTTCAGAGAGGTCTCAGAACACGTCAAATCCAGCAGGTGAATGTGAAGACAAGCTTGCTTAAGATTTGGTGTTGGTTTTGTATTGGGATAGGTCAGATCCTGTGATTTCTTTGCAGTGTATTATTCTCATATGTTTAGTTATTCCACTATTACATTGAACTTCCAGACAGAAAGTTGAGATGAGCCTGTAACAACACAGAGCGGGAGGAAAGGAGCTGTAGCTGAAACATGCTTTGCACAAAGATGCTTTCTTTGAAACAGGGAGCTTTGTGTTGCTGGTCCTTTGCTGCCTCATAGCATCAAATATTCATTCCATGTCTGCATTTTGATGGTGATGGTGTGATACAAGAAGACATGATGTTGCTTAAAGCCAGCAAAACCACAGAGCTGTCAGAAAGGAGACCACAGCTACATGGAGCTCTTTCTTCAGAAGCAGTTAGAGGCATGTCTGGTGCAAAGAATGAAAGTGCTGGAAAAAGAGGGGATGGCCTGAGAGAAGATGAAGTTTTTTCTGAAAGATGTGGTATTTGGCTTGACAATGTAAGAGCCCAGTCTTTCTGTACATAGAAAGCTAAAGCAATTTAATCTGTGGTACAACAGATTGCATAATAAACAGATGGAAGTACCTGTTAGCTCTGAACTGCTGGCTGCTCGCTGTGCAATACAACAAGGTCCTGACTGTGTTACCTTCAGCTATTGCTGGGATAACCGACTGCAGGTCATACAGGCATGTGGATATTACCCTTCACCTCTTTGAGAAAGAGCAGGAGACGTTATTTTTCTCTCCTGCTCCTCTCAGCTCATGCTGAGCTACTGCTAACAGGACTTGATTTGATGCTGTTGTCAGTTCAGCCCAGGTCAGTAAAGACTAAGTGTGGTTTCCTAATGACAATTGTTTTGTGATGGATGTGAATAATTTTGGTAGTTATCAAGACCTTCTTTGATTTGAAAGGTGCCTCCACTTGTCAAAATCACCAGTATGAAAAATGTATGGATATACCAACAAACCTGCGCGTTACCTGGTTCCTTTCAGCTATGGCTGGAATGTGCAGGCTAGGATTTGGCTGGAGGTCTGTGCTTGTGGAAAAGGTGGTAGAGGGATTTGTTGCCAGAGCTTGTGTTGTCACAGGTCTGAGAATAAGCCATGGCCATTCATCTCTGGGTTGTCAGTCTGGTACTGTCATGAGGACTGTATTCAAAAGCTCCTATGCTTTATTTTTCAAATGCTCCTTCTCTGGAGCAGTAGGGGGCCTTCAGCACATTGATGGAGTTTGTAGAGTTAACCCTACCTTCACATTCCCTGGAGAAACCCTGGTAAGAATGGTTAAGCAGTGTTGTGGATGGAGGGAGGTCTGTCCAGTTACCAGGGTCATTGTCAATAGTTATCCAAGCTAATTCCCCTGAATTTCTTGACTTGTTAGCTCACTTTGAAGTATGAAGATGTAGAAAGGCACTTGCCCTGACAGTTTTACAGGCTACATGAACTTGTAAGGACATTCTCATCAAAATTATGTATTTGGCCTTTATCACAAATAATTACTCTGGACAACTGAGGAATATCTATTAGGGCACATTCAACTCCTGACTTGTTCAGGAAGCGGCTATCTCCCTCAGCCAGTGCCCAGGAGAGAAAAATTGTCACTCCTGGCAGATGAAAGCCCAAACAGTAGCTCACACTGGTCCTGCCTGGGGAAGGAATGGCAGGGAAGCTGTTTTTTAACCAAAGCTGTTGATGCCATTATAACAATCTTTCTGGGCAGAGTCTTTAAGAAATTGTGTATGCTGTGCATCTGTGTAAATGGAAAGAAGTTGAATTCTAGTATTTGGCATCTCCTTACCAATGTAAAAAGACTAAACCTTAATCTTTCTGTCCTGGCATCCTGCATATGCAAGACATGGGTAATGTTCCTAAATCTGACTTCTGAGTTAATTTTTATCTTGTTAGACCATGGCTTTCATTCTGAATTTCCGTGCTGCTACTGGTTCTCTACAGTAGCACAACAGGCCCCTTGGAAAAGGGTCAGGATCAGTCTTATGAAATAAATAGTAGTTTCCCTGAGCAATGTGAAGCCATCTCAAGAGAAGGTAAGAGATCTGCATTCTTCTAAAGCATCAGAACAGAGGCATTAGGGATAGTTTTGCTGAAGCAGAATTTGAATAGCTCTGTTTCAGCTCATTGATCAGTATGGAATTCACACAGGGATGAAAATGAATCCGTGACACCCAATAGCAGTGGCCATTGCTCCTGCTGCTCTCATTCACAAGTGATAAAAGGAAAAGTGAACAGACAGGAGATCAAACTGAGGAATGGATGTCCCCTGCTGGAGAGAGAATCATTGTCTGACTTCAGGTTCTTCTGGGACAGAGAAGGAAGCTGAGCCTTGCTGGAAGGCTTAATCATGTGCATCTACAAGGCTAGTCTAGTGTTGAGAGGGTCTGATCTGCCCCTATGTTTTAGTAAAGCCAGTCACTCTGGTTGGAGAAGGTGTAATGCTCTGTGTGCTTTGCAGTCCCTAGCTCAAAGCTCCCTAAAAATTGAAAAAAGTTGATTTGAAGGGACTCTTGGCCAAACTCAGGTTTTCTACTAGTGTGACCTTTGAAAATAGACCTAAGTTAGTGCTGGGACACCAGCAAGGAGGCAAAAATGTGTGTTTCATTGGATGTATCTTGTTGAAGGTCTTCCCTGATCAGCAGTTAGCAAAGCTTCTTTAAACTGTCTGACAATTAATTAATTACAATCCCAAACTTTCTCTGCTGAGGCTCAGGAGGTTTGTCTGATTCCATCCACTGCATGCTCAAGAAACAGGTAGAGCGATGGGGCTGCGTGGGTTTGTTTTTCCCCCTCTGCAGCTCTTCCTGCTTGTAGATGCAAAAGCAATAGGCACCTTTGGGAGTTTTTGTGGTCAGTAGCCTGTGCTGCAGCAGTGCTGTCTCTTTCTGGCTCTCCTCTGACACAAGCGTCCTTTTCTGAATTTTTTTTGCTACAGCATCTGTTCTCTCAAACTGTTTCTCCTCACTATTACAAGCCTTACAGAGGATGGCCTTACAGTGAAGACCATATCCTGGTACAGTGACAGGTAAATTTACAGTCGGTTCTTGCCCCGTATAATGTAAGGACCTATGTGATTACGAGCTGATTTTCATTTAACTACAGACTTAAATGAAGCTGGTGGGACTCCCATGCTGCTTTGTCGTTTGGAGCCAGAACTTCATGAGTGTAACTGGACTATTTCATCTGAATCCTATGGGGCTCTGGCAGCCAAAGCTGGTTGAGGGTTTATTTCTTTGTGCCTGGTAGAACAGCTTTAGTCTCACTGAGGAAAGGTTTCTTCCAGAAACTGGACAGGTATTTTAGAGAATGAAATAGATGTTGCTTATTTATTACAGCTACATTCCCAAAGCCTTGACTTGGTGGAAAGCAGAACATCATGAGTATAGTATATGGTGTTTAGCTGTTGTCTCTGGGCACTTACCCCTCTTCCTTTAACCTTCTCAAAGTGATCTACCTGATAAATATTAAGCCCAGGAACAAAGCCCACTGTGCACTTGCATGAAGGTCCATGTCCAGTAACTGGTGACAGCATATGAATCATCAAGGCAGACATAACATGAGCTGGTACCTGTTTCCTGCAGAATGAAGCACATCATAGCACTCCTTTGCTAAAGCTCACTTGAAGAGAAGTTTGAGGTCTGACACGGAACTGGTAACTTTGGCTTTTAGTGAAGCTGCTTGAGCAATGGGAGGTTGGACATGCTGAGTTGTGTTCTGGTTTTGTACTCGTTGTACATCCATATTCCTGCT